>NC_134362.1:187840650-187960965 GCF_048569485.1 Anomaloglossus baeobatrachus | reverse complement strand
ATCAGTGCACAATGCCATTAAAGATTGTTGATGAAAAAAAAAAAAGTTCTGATGTCATTTCCTTATTCAAAATGTTCATTGTATGCAGGAGAGCAGACAGCAGCTGCAGAACTACAAGGCTCAGCATCCTGCATCCTGGACTGTATGCAGTTTTTTTACCAAAAAGAAAAAAACAAATGACATGGGCTTCGCCATATTTTTGTATGCTAGCCGGGTACAGCAGGCAGGTACGGGCTGCCCCCCAACCCCCAGCTGCCTATTTGTACCCGGCTGGGAACCAAAAATATAGAGAAGCCCTTTTTTTTAATTATTTCATGAATTTCATGAAATAATTTAAAAAAAAAAAATGACGTGAGCTTCTCCTAATTTTAGTGTCCAGCCGGGTACAACTAGGCAGCTGTGGATTGGAATCCACAGTGAAGGGTGCCCAAGCTTTCTGGGCACCCCCCACTGCGAATTGCAGTCCGCAGCCACCCCAGAAAATGGCGCCTTTCATAGAAGCGCCATCTTCTGGCGCTGTATCCAACTCTTCCAGCTGCCCTGATGCCGGGTGGCTAGCTAGGTAATAATGGAGTTAGGGCTAGCTGTATATTATCAGCTAGCCCTAAGCCCGAAATTCATGGTGTCACGCCAATATTAGACATGGCCACCATGAATTTCTAGTAATGATAAAAAAAAACAACACACAGAAAAATATTTTTATTAGAAATAAAACACAACACAATTAGTGACTCCATCTTTATTGAAATAAACCCCCCTCCGCAGTAATCCTGGGTTAGGGTCCCGCGCCGTCCAATCCGGATCCAATATCATCTGATCGGTTTGCTGGAAGGCAAAGCGATCAGATGATGTCAGGTTAAACTACGTGAATCACATGACACATCAGCTGATTGTATAAAAGCCGATTATACAATCAGCTGATGCATCAGTGCAAAAAAAAAAAAAAAAAAAAAATACTCACGTCTGTGCTGATTACCGGCAGCTCCTGCAGCGGAGTCTGATCCTGGCCGATCACTGCAGGAGCTGCCGGTAATCAGCTGATGAAGTCCCCTGACGGCAGGATCAGCTGATAGCCGGCCGAGCGCGAAGAAGCCGGCGACACCACGAGAATCGATCAGCTGATGCGTCAGGTGACTGCATCAGGTGATCCACCGCCAGGTCCTGCAAGCTTCGTACGTGCCCCGGAGAGACTGCACACAGCCGAAGCGGCGGGACCGAGACAGGGGCTGGAAGCAGGCATGGCACCCGGACCCTGCAGACAGGTGAGTATGACACACACACACACTCACACTGTATATATACACACACACACTGTATATACGCGCACACACTGTATATATACACATACACTGTATATACACATACACTGTTTATACGCGCACACACACTTTCTTCCCCTGGCTGTGTAGAGCTGCTGCTGTCTCTGTGATTGATGATCTCAGTGCATCCACTGGGAAGAGGCAGGGAGGAGGGTTTGGTCGGAGAGCAGAGTGGGTGTATTAGACACAATGGGTGTGTTAGATAAGCTAGACACCGCCCTAGAGCCACAAAGAATTCTGGGACTTGTAGGAACTGAACACAGGAAGTCAGAGGAGAGATTAACCCCATCAGAGCTGGAGCCAGCAATGAGCATGTGCTGCTAGTGCACAATAAAAGGTAATTTTGCTGAAAAAACATAATAGATGTGTTGAGGGGCACATATTAGCAAAGATTTATCAGAAAAAAAAAAATCGGTTTTGGTAACTGGACAACTTCTTTAATTCCATCCTGTAATGTTAGAAGTATCATTGCTTCCACAATTCCTCTACAACAGACCTGGGCAAGGGGCGGCCCGCGGGCCACATCCGGCCCGCCTGCTCTCTGTGACCGGCCCGCCCGTCTTCAGCCGGTGCAGTGGAGCCGGGCTGCAGCGTGCCGAGCAGGGGGAGATCCTGTGCAGGTCCGCACAGTCAGTGCAGGCAGCGGAACGCAGGAGTCTCTCCTCTGTTCCACTGCCGGCACTAATTGTCAGTGACACACGCGCGCTCTGACGTTGTCAGTACTGCGCTGCGTGTGTCATTTCAAAAGTTCCCGCCCGGCAGGAGAAAGAAGCAGCACAGCAGACGGAGTAATTCATCTTGCAGGACCTGCGATGATGTCACGCCCATGTGACTGTGTGGGAGGAGACACAGGATGCCGGCAGAAAGCAAAGATACTGAATCCTGAAGGAGATGTGGACACATGACTGGTAATGAGAAAAGAGGGGACATGAGGGGGAGGGGGGCTGCAGGGTGAGGGGCATATGAGGGAAGATGGAGCTGCAGGGTGAGTGGCATATGAGGGCTGCAGACTGACAGAAGGATGTGAAGGGTGCAGAGTGTTTGAGAGGGCGTAAGTTGGGGTACAGGCAGGGTGAGATATGTGGGCATGGTGTGTGACATATGGGGGTGTAGTGTGTGTGATATAGGGGTGCAGGCTAGTGGTGTAGTATATGGGGGTATAGTGATGTAGTATATTACAGGTGTGCTCTATGGAGGTGTAGTATATTACAGGTGTACTATATGGAGGTGTAGTATATTACAGGTGTGCTATATGGAGGGTGTAGTATATTACAGGTGTGCTATATGGGGGTGTACTATATTACAGGTGTGCTATATGGGGGTGTACTATATTACAGGTGTGCTATATGGGGGTGTACTATATTACAGGTGTGCTATATGGAGGTGTATATTACAGGTGTGCTATATGGAGGTGTAGTATATTACAGGTGTATATAGGGGTGTAGTGATGTAGTATATTACAGGTGTACTATATGGAGGTGTAGTATATTACAGGTGTGCTCTATGGGGGTGTACTATATTACAGGTGTACTATATGGAGGTGTAGTATATTACAGGTGTACTATATGGAGGTGTAGTATATTACAGGTATGCTCTATGGAGGTGTAGTATATTACAGGTGTACTATATGGAGGTGTAGTATATTACAGGTGTACTATATGGAGGTGTAGTATATTACAGGTGTACTATATGGAGGTGTAGTATATTACAGGTGTGCTCTATGGGGGTGTACTATATTACAGGTGTACTATATGGAGGTGTAGTATATTACAGGTGTACTATATGGAGGTGTAGTATATTACAGGTGTACTATATGGAGTGTAGTATATTACAGGTGTACTATATGGAGGTGTAGTATATTACAGGTGTGCTCTATGGGGGTGTACTATATTACAGGTGTACTATATGGAGGTGTAGTATATTACAGGTGTACTATATGGAGGTGTAGTATATTACAGGTGTACTATATGGAGGTGTAGTATATTACAGGTGTACTATATGGAGGTGTAGTATATTACAGGTGTACTATATGGAGGTGTAGTATATTACAGGTGTACTATATGGAGGTGTAGTATATTACAGGTGTACTATATGGAGGTGTAGTATATTACAGGTGTACTATATGGAGGTGTAGTATATTACAGGTGTACTATATGGAGGTGTAGTATATTACAGGTGTACTATATGGAGGTGTAGTATATTACAGGTGTACTATATGGAGGTGTAGTATATTACAGGTATGCTCTATGGAGGTGTAGTATATTACAGGTGTACTATATGGAGGTGTAGTATATTACAGGTGTACTATATGGAGGTGTAGTATATTACAGGTGTGCTCTATGGGGGTGTACTATATTACAGGTGTACTATATGGAGGTGTAGTATATTACAGGTGTACTATATGGAGGTGTAGTATATTACAGGTGTACTATATGGAGGTGTAGTATATTACAGGTGTACTATATGGAGGTGTAGTATATTACAGGTGTACTATATGGAGGTGTAGTATATTACAGGTGTACTATATGGAGGTGTAGTATATTACAGGTGTACTATATGGAGGTGTAGTATATTACAGGTATGCTCTATGGAGGTGTAGTATATTACAGGTGTACTATATGGAGGTGTAGTATATTACAGGTGTACTATATGGAGGTGTAGTATATTACAGGTGTGCTATATGGGGGTGTACTATATTACAGGTGTGCTATATGGGGGTGTACTATATTACAGGTGTGCTATATGGGGGTGTACTATATTACAGGTGTGCTATATGGAGGTGTATATTACAGGTGTGCTATATGGAGGTGTAGTATATTACAGGTGTGCTATATGGAGGTGTAGTATATTACAGGTGTGCTATATGGAGGTGTAGTATATTACAGGTGTGCTATATGGAGGTGTAGTATATTACAGGTGTGCTATATGGAGGTGTAGTATATTACAGGTGTACTATATGGAGGCGTAGTATATTACAGGTGTACTATATGGAGGCGTAGTATATTACAGGTGTGCTATATAGGGGTGTAGTGATGTAGTATATTACAGGTGTGCTATATGGAGGTGTAGTATATTACAGGTGTGCTATATGGAGGTGTAGTATATTACAGGTGTGCTATATGGAGGTGTAGTATATTACAGGTGTGCTATATGGAGGTGTAGTATATTACAGGTGTGCTATATGGAGGTGTATATAGTGGTGTAGTATATGGGGGTATAGTGATGTAGTATATTACAGGTGTGCTCTATGGAGGTGTAGTATATTACAGGTGTACTATATGGAGGTGTAGTATATTACAGGTGTACTATATGGAGGTGTAGTATATTATAGGTGTGCTATATGGGGGTGTACTATATTACAGGTGTGCTATATGGAGGTGTATATTACAGGTGTGCTATATGGAGGTGTAGTATATTACAGGTGTGCTATATGGAGGTGTAGTATATTACAGGTGTGCTATATGGAGGTGTAGTATATTACAGGTGTACTATATGGAGGCGTAGTATATTACAGGTGTACTATATGGAGGCGTAGTATATTACAGGTGTGCTATATAGGGGTGTAGTATATTACAGGTGTGCTATATGGAGGTGTAGTATATTACAGGTGTGCTATATGGAGGTGTAGTATATTACAGGTGTGCTATATGGAGGTGTATATAGTGGTGTAGTATATGGGGGTATAGTGATGTAGTATATTACAGGTGTGCTCTATGGAGGTGTAGTATATTACAGGTGTGCTATATGGAGGTGTAGTATATTACAGGTGTGCTATATGGAGGTGTAGTATATTACAGGTGTACTATATGGAGGTGTAGTATATTACAGGTGTGCTATATGGGGGTGTACTATATTACAGGTGTGCTATATGGAGGTGTATATTACAGGTGTGCTATATGGAGGTGTAGTATATTACAGGTGTGCTATATGGAGGTGTAGTATATTACAGGTGTGCTATATGGAGGTGTAGTATATTACAGGTGTGCTATATGGAGGTGTAGTATATTACAGGTGTACTATATGGAGGTGTAGTATATTACAGGTGTGCTATATGGAGGTGTAGTATATTACAGGTGTGCTATATGGAGGTGTAGTATATTACAGGTGTACTATATGGAGGTGTAGTATATTACAGGTGTGCTATATAGAGGTGTAGTATATTACAGGTGTGCTATATGGAGGTGTAGTATATTACAGGTGTGCTATATGGAGGTGTAGTGATGTAGTATATTACAGGTGTGCTATATGGAGGTGTAGTATATTACAGGTGTGCTATATGGAGGTGTAGTATATTACAGGTGTGCTATATGGAGGTGTAGTATATTACAGGTGTGCTATATGGGGGTGTACTATATTACAGGTGTAGTATATGGGGTGTAGTGATGTAGTATATTACAGGTGTGCTATATGGAGGTGTAGTATATTACAGGTGTACTATATGGAGGTGTAGTATATTACAGGTGTACTATATGGAGGCGTAGTATATTACAGGTGTGCTATATAGTGGTGTAGTGATGTAGTATATTACAGGTGTGCTATATGGAGGTGTACTATATTACAGGTGTAGTATATAGGGGTGTAATGATGTAGTATATCGGAGGTGTATTATATAGTGGTGTAGTATAATACAGGTGTATATGGGGGTGTAGTATATTACAGGTATATGGAGGGAGTGTAGTATAATACAGGTGTAGTATATAGGGGTGTAGTGGTGTAGTATATTACAGGTGTAGTATATGGAGGGGGTGTAGTGATGTAGTATATTACAGGTGTACTATATAGAGGTGTAGTATATTACAGGTGTACTATATGGAGGTGTAGTATATTACAGGTGTACTATATGGAGGCGTAGTATATTACAGGTGTGCTATATGGAGGCGTAGTATATTACAGGTATGCTATATGGAGGCGTAGTATATTACAGGTGTACTATATGGAGGTGTAGTATATTACAGGTGTACTATATGGAGGCGTAGTATATTACAGGTATGCTATATGGAGGTGTATATTATAGGTGTGCTATATGGAGGTGTAGTATATTACAGGTGTGCTATATGGAGGTGTATATTATAGGTGTGCTATATGGAGGTGTAGTATATTACAGGTATGCTATATGGAGGTGTATATTATAGGTGTGCTATATGGAGGTGTAGTATATTACAGGTGTGCTATATAGTGGTGTAGTGATGTAGTATATTACAGGTGTGCTATATAGAGGTGTAGTATATTACAGGTGTCAGTATATGGGGTGTAGTGATGTAGTATATTACAGGTGTGCTATATGGAGGTGTACTATATTACAGGTGTAGTATATAGGGGTGTAATGATGTAGTATATCGGAGGTGTATTATATAGTGGTGTAGTATAATACAGGTGTATATGGGGGTGTAGTATATTACAGGTATATGGAGGGGGTGTAGTATAATACAGGTGTAGTATATAGGGGTGTAGTGGTGTAGTATATTACAGGTGTAGTATATGGAGGGGGTGTAGTGATGTAGTATATTGGGTAGAACTGAGGTAATTATATTAGTCCGGCCCTCTAAACCAATCCCAATTTCTCATGCGGCCCCATGGGAAAATTAATTGCCCACCCCTGCTCTACAATCTGATATTGGTCCTAGAGGGGGATAGGAGATGTACTGAGGCTTCATGGGCAACTTTGTCGCTGAACCACCCCCATAAACCAGGCAAAAGTCACAATGGCCGATTCCAACCTTTGCAAATGATCGTCAGCTGATTAAGTGGCACTAACAATAATGCCGGACAAATGCTTCATTTTGGTGAAAGTGTGCTGTTTCTATTTGTCTTAGTTAAAACTGTTATTTAATGTTTTTCATGCCTGTCTCTGCTGACATCTACTGGTCAGACCTTTCGGCTCCTCTGTTTCTTTTGTCCAGCCCATGGGAGTGTCTGATGACCCTCTTGCATCACTTCCTGGGATGTTCATTCCAGCCAGAGCTTTTGTGAGAGCAAGATCCCTTATAGGAGCTACTAGAAGCAAAGTCTTCTGACCACGTAGTAGCTTCAGAGGCAAGCATCACTGGAAGATTTCAATGCCTGGTACTTGGATTACTGCTCTCTGCATGTCTGTAAAATAGTGAGTTTATGGAGATTGATTCATAGACTGGATTACATATATTCATAAATATATGTATATTTCCCCATCCCTTTAAGGATGCCTGTGAGTTGGAAAATGCTAACCAAGGGTTTTGACATTGTAGAACCTAAGTCATCTGCTAGTTGTTCATCAAAGCCATCTGACATTGTTTGTCAAAGTTGTCAAAGTAGTGCTATATTCTGTTTGGAATGTTGGGCTAAGAGCTGAAATAGCGATGAGAACCTTCTTACTGTTTCTTTAAGGTCAAAGTTCAGCGAGCCTCAAAGGGTTTCTATATATAAGTTGAAGTAGGTTTTGTTACAGGTCTCTAGTGCGCAAGTACACTTATTTCGCGGGTAAAACGTACCACGTGACATGATGTAATGCTCAACCTAAAATAAGGATAGTTAGTTTTTGTGTTACCATGTAAAGAGATAAGGGCTATCAGGAGGAGGGGTTTTGGGTTATAAAAGAAGCCCACACTTCAAAGGTAGGGGCAGAAGGAGGGAGAGGCAGAAGGTGACAGGAGAAAGACGGACCCATCTACAGACCATCCCGAGACGACTTACACACTACAGCTATGTAAGGCATATGAACTGTTATTTTTTTCTATCTGTCTCCATCTATTAACTCAAGCCAAGACAGTTATTTTTCTCTAATGACTGTAACCCTCCAACTCTTATCTGAATAAATTCATAATATGTTTTGACCTATCTTCGCTCCAATCATTATATACTGGCTATGCAGTTGTCGCCGTAAACCCATTATTTAACATTTGGTGAGCCACCCATTCGTAATTTTTTACGTTTTTGTTGTTCCTTCACTTTGCATAAGGGGGGTCGAAGTTATCAAAGTCATAAGTATTTTAAATATCTCCTGCAAAGGATCAGGAATCGACAATTTATAAAAAATCACGCAGAACCTAGGAAATACGTATGAGTCAAGTTGCATGAATGTTTTTTTTAATGAACTTTAAAGTTTTTACAAAGCCACAGAAGTTAACTTTTGACGTATTTTTGAGTAAGAAGATAAAGTCAGTCCATAAGAAGTATTGGACCTGCTGAGTAAGGTGAATCAAGTCTTAGAGGATCATCCATCAGATCATCTGATCATTTCAGGTAAGAAAATGGATTTTATCTCTTCATATGCCAAGCAAAGTAAACTTCAGTTCACTTATTCAGATATTTCTAATGTAGAGGAGCTTTGGTTACGCTTTTATGAGGAGTGTGAACTTGAGAATTCACGTATAGAATGTGCAAGGTCTTTTAATAGAGAGAAACAGAAAATCAGAAATGTCTGTCATTTAGTCTATGATTTTCACAGGTTAATCGTAGAAAAGTGTAAAAATGGTGGAAATAGACAACCTGAATTGTCAGGAGAGTTAGTGACAGAGAAATCCAAAGACTGCTTAGAACTTGGAATGTCAGTCAGTGATATTGTGAATTCTGACTGTAATGTTGTAAATGATCAGTCAGATGATTTAGACTGTAATTTTGTAAATCAGAATTTTGATAATGGCGACAGACACGTGTTACCTAATCAAGGTGCCTTTCAAGATACGGAGGAAGAAGCAGGAAATGACGTAGTGAAGCCAGAAGGGGGAGGAGCCAGAATGGGACACAGGCAGAAAGCCGTCAGAGAAGGACAAGTGGAGAGAGAAAATGGCGACAATCAGTTTCTAAAAATAGAACAGGCTAAGTTAGGGATTACACTTAGAAAAAATTTATTGGACATATGCAAATTAATTCCCGCATATAATCCTAAAATACATGTTTGCAGAAACTCAGAGATATTTGAAAGTTCCATCGAGAAATTTAATTTAACCAATAGTGAGACGAATCAGTTATTCCGTATGTGGTTACCTCAGCATTTCTTTAGACAATTGGCATTAAAAAAGTCTTCTGACAATGAGACATTTGATTGTTCAAATGATAACGATATCATAAGGCTGAAATATCTCATCTTCTGTGCAAGGAATGAATCTGATCCAAACTATGAGATGTTGAAGGAATTACAAATTGAACAGAATGAGAGTACGTTCTCATTTATGTCCGTTTTTGA
Source organism: Anomaloglossus baeobatrachus (assembly GCF_048569485.1). Lineage (NCBI taxonomy): Eukaryota > Metazoa > Chordata > Amphibia > Anura > Aromobatidae > Anomaloglossus > Anomaloglossus baeobatrachus. Next base: position 187,951,485 of record NC_134362.1, on the reverse strand, counting down.
ACGTTTGTATAGGGCGGTTATTCCAAATGTCGGATTGGATGGAATGATACGTTTATTCATCAAGAAATTTAATTTCCTTGACAATGCAGCCTGTGCGGTGGCATTAAATAAAAAGTCCCTATTCGAATGTACGACATTTATCGATTTTGTTAGAAATCGCCAAAGTCAATCAAAACAGAAATTAATTAATTCTGAAAAACCAACACAAAAAAGGGTGAGTTTTTGTGAAAAACCAACAGTGTCTCCCAGATCCAAATATTTTTGTGACAAAATTTATGAAATTCGCAGGAAATTTCATGTGAATTATAAGTCATACACCCCCCCTCTTTCCTTGTCACCTTCAATGAAAGAGAAAATTGTCACAAAATCAAACCCATTATTTAACAATGTCCTAACCTTTGGAGAAAATAAACCACCATTGTTTCATCTCAGCATGTGCATGTTTTCACTCTGGAGCGCTCTGGTCCTGTCTGCCCCACCTATAGGAAAAACGAAGGTAAGACTCTCACAACCTCTCACAACTACGCACCTTCCATCGCCTTTAAGTGGGGACAGAACAGTCAGAAGACTGCTTAAGAGCTCAATACCCCGGCTACAGATCCCTAAGAACCCTGTAACTTCCCCTGTAATCTGCCTAGCAACAAGCCTTGTGCACTAGTCTGCCTGCACAGTGCATGCCTGGACAAGCCTAAGGGGAAGCTCCCATCTGCCACGTCCTGTGTCACCTCTGCTTGTATTGTAAAGGGACAGTTTACGCACCTGCTGTTTCTCTCTTGCTATACTCCTTCTATAGACTTGCAGTACATTATACCCCATTACTGCACATCGCTGCACTGCGAACCCCAAGTTTTACTGAAGACACCTTGGGAATCTCATCAGGGAGACCTTGCAGAGCTGCAGAACGATTTTTGGACCCCTATTCAAAAGTCAAGTTTCTTAAAGAGACAGTACACCTTAAATCAAAATGGCTGAAAAAGACCTTGGACAGTTCCCCACTGCTGAAACAGAGCAAATACAATCTGATACTGTCCATTATGAAGCCCAGGAGGCAGAGCCCATGCTTTCAGCAGACCAAGTTGTCCGACCGAAGCGCTCTTCCAAACCCACGATAAAGGCCGCTGAAAACTATCACACTATGAAAGATGAGCTATGTGAACACCTGGAAGAACAGTGGGAACGAGTCACCTATTACATGTCAAGACTTGAATCCTCATCAGGTGATGCCGCATGCTTACAAGCCACTATGGAACGGCTGAACACAGCTCATGAAAGATACAAGAGACTGTCAACAAGGTACATTACCTTTCTAAAAGACTCTAAAATTGATGAAGCGCTTTCAGACCTGAGCAAGGCAGAAGACGTAGACAAGGAAAGAGATGCCAAGGTGCAAGATGCCATAGACAAGGCCGAACACCGTATCTCTCACCAGCAAGAAACCAGATCACACCGATCAACCTCATCTAGACGTTCCTCTCGGTCATCCGGGTCATCATCCTCAAGAAGCTCAGCCCTGAGCGACAGGATACTAGAGGCCCGCATAAGAGCAGAGGAATCCAAGGTGAGACGTTCCTTCACAGAAAGAGAAGTAGAGGAAGAAGCCAAAAGGACAGAAGCAAAAGCCAAAAGGGCAGAAGCAGAAGCCAAAAGGGCAGAAGCAGAAGCCCTTGCAAAAGCAGAAGCCGCTAAAGCAGAAGCCCATGCAAAAGCAGAAGCTGCTAAAGCGGAAGCCAAAAGGGCAGAAGCGGAGGCTCGGATAAAGATTCTTCGGTCACAGATGGAAGAGGAAGTTGCGCTAGCTAAAGTGAGACTACTTGAGCAAGCATTGATCCAAGGTCCTGATCCAGCTCACTCGCTACCACTGGAAGCAGACAATCCAGTTGATCGCACAAGAGATTATGTACTGAATCAGTTACCTGTAGCAACCCCGGTTTGCAGTACCATCCAAGCCGACAACACCGAAACCTCCAACTTACCTCTACCAGTGCCAGTGCCACCTAAAGCACCCGAGCAAATTAATAACAGTCACCAAGAGGTGCCCTCTCAAACACAGCCACCACAGCAAGATGGCAACCAAGTGTTTCCTGACCCACTTCCACAGCTCAAGCAGCGGTCATCAGAATCTACAGAGGCTAAACCACAGCTCAACCCTGCAGCAACGTCATTTTACCCGGGAACATCTCATCCATTCATGCCAGGCAGCCCATACGCCCCAGGGGCATCACGAGTCGTCGTGGCAACAAGTGGTGAGAAATCAGATATGTCTGAGTTTGCCAGGTTCATGGTGAGCAGAGAGCTAATCAACACTAGTCTCACGAAGTTCGATGATCGTGCAGAGAGCTACAGGGCCTGGAAAGCAACTTTCAAGGCAGCCATCGCCAATCTCAACTTCACTGCGGAACAGGAGCTCGACCTCCTGATCAAGTGGTTGGGCCCAGGCTCTACAAACCGTATCAAGAGCCTCAGAACTGTCTATGTGGGACAAGCAGAAGCAGGTCTCGCTGCTGCATGGCAGAGACTGGAACGCACCTTTGGCAGCGCAGAAGCAATAGAGAAAGCCCTATTCAAGAGACTGCAGGACATCCCAAAGATCAACCTTAAAGAAGTCCACAAGCTTCAAGACCTAAGTGATCTGCTCATGGAGCTGGAGCTCGCCAAAAGAGACCCTCGTCTGTCTGGGCTGTGCTACCTGGATACAGCCCATGGAGTGAACCCAATCGTGGTGACGCTGCCATACAGTCTGCAGGAGAAATGGGCAACGTCAGTCTCAAGGTACAAAAGAATGCATGACGTCACCTTTCCCCCATTTATTCAGTTCTGCAAGTTCATCGATGAGCAGGCCCAGATGAGGAACGACCCCAGCCTCGACTTCCTAGAGTTCAACACTTCGGCAGCCGCAACATCATCATCAAGGTATGAAGGTGCCATACACAAACGCAGAGACATTAAGAACACTGTGAGTGTCAGGAAGACTGAGCTACCATCACCTGCAGCACGCACAGATAAACAGAACACCATCTCATCACGAGATAAGTCTTTCAATCAAGAATGTCCCATCCATAAAAAACCGCATTCACTGAACAAGTGCAGAGGGTTTAGATCTAAAACCCTACAGGAGCGCAAGAAAGTCCTCACAGAGCTTGGGATCTGTTTCAAATGCTGCGCATCACTTGAGCACATGGCCAAGGACTGTAAATCCATCGTCAAGTGTGAGGAGTGTCATAGCGAAAAACACGTTTCAGCCATGCACCCAACCCAGCTAGCTAGAGATACACCGGCTGCAGTCACCACCACTCCCACTCCAAGTCATGGCGGGGAGCCCAAGAATCAGACTGACACCACCACAGCCGTCTCCTGCTCATGCTCAGAGGTATGTGGAGAGGGCCAAACACAGAAATGTTGTGCCCGAATATGCCTCATCAAGGTTTATCCCGAGGGACATCCAGAAAAGGCAATGAAGGTGTATGCCATCATAGACGACCAAAGCAACCAGTCCCTAGCAGGAACCAAATTCTTTGAAGCCTTCGGAATTAATGGACCATCAGAACCCTACACCTTGAACACCTGCTCAGGTCGCATTGAGACTAGCGGCAGAAGAGCCCAGGGATTCATTGCTTCTCCTATCAATGGGAAGACTGAAATACCTCTACCAACGCTCGTTGAATGTGACCAAATACCTAGCCACAGGAATGAAATTCCTACCCCAGAAGCTGCATTTCATCAACCACACCTAAGACACCTCGCTAGTGTTATCCCACCTCTGGACAATAACGCAGAGATTCTACTCCTGCTCGGCAGAGACAATCTAAGGGTACACAAGGTGCGACAACAGTGTAATGGGCCTGACTATGCACCATACGCCCAGAGACTGGACTTGGGATGGGTAGTCATAGGAAATGTGTGCGTTGATCGATCAGAAATTGATTCCTTCAAGACTTATGTGCATGGAGATGGGCGCACAACCTGCTTAAAGCCATGTCCTCATCACTATGAAGTGAAAGAGAAGTCTCCAGACACAATACAGCTACCTGACATCGCTTCTTCTCTGCATATCGACAACTTGGGAAGATCAGTCTTTCTCACAACCAAGGACGACGATAAAGTAGCCTTGTCAGTAGAGGACAGAGAATTCATCGGAATAATGGACTGTGAGTTTTCTAAAGACAAAACCAACCATTGGGTCTCTCCATTACCCTTCCGATCTACCAGGGTAAGACTCCCAAACAACCGAGCTCAAGCTCAGACCAGATTTAACTCTCTTCAGCGTTCTATGAGCAGCAAACCTGAAATGAGAGAACATATTGTTGCCTTTATGGACAAAATATTCCGCAACAACCACGCAGAACCTGCTCCATTCTTGAAGAAGAACGAAGAGTGTTGGTATCTGCCTTCATTTGGTGTATACCACCCACGAAAACCGAATCAAATCAGGGTTGTCTTCGACTCCAGTGCCAAACATGAAGGCGTATCCCTTAACGATGTTCTCCTCACAGGTCCTAACCTAACAAACAACTTGGTAGGAGTATTGCTGAGGTTCAGAAAAGAGCTTGTCGCCATCACTGCCGATATTGAACAGATGTTCCACTGTTTCCTAGTCAGAGAGGACCACCGGAACTTCCTCAGATTTCTGTGGTACAAGGATAATGACACCAATAAAGAGATGGTGGAATATCGTATGAGGGTCCACGTGTTTGGAAACAGCCCTTCACCCGCAGTTGCAACCTATGGTCTCCGGAGAACCACATTAGAGGGAGAGTCCGAGTATGGAACAGATGCCAGAGGCTTTGTTGAGAAAGACTTTTATGTAGACGATGGGCTCAAATCACTACCCACCGAGGAAGAAGCCATTGATTTGCTCAAAAGGACTCAAGGCATGCTGTCCCAGGCAAAACTCAGGTTACACAAAATTGCTTCCAATAGCCTGACCGTAATGAGAGCCTTTGAGTCGGGTGATCACGCCCCTGGATTCAAGGACATTGACTTGGGGCTAGACAGTCCACCCGTGCAGAGGAGCCTGGGCATCAGATGGGATCTTGCAGCCGACTCCTTCGGATTTCAAGTAAGTTGCTCAGACAAGCCATTCACAAAACGTGGTGTCCTCTCTATAGTGAACAGCTTGTTCGACCCACTGGGATTTGTGGCGCCTATCACTATACAAGGCAAATCCTTGCTGAGACAATTCTCTGAAACCGTCAAGGACTGGGATACCCCACTCCCTTCTGACAAACAGCAAAAATGGGAAGCTTGGAAACAGCCGTTGTGTGGGTTGAACAACATCCACATCCCAAGATGTTATCTCAAAATCTCCCTCACCTCTAGCATAAAGAAGGAACTGCACATCTTCTCAGACGCCTCCACATAAGCTATAGCAGCAGTTGCATACCTGAAAGTGACAGACCCCAACGGACAAAACTATGTTGGATTTGTATTTGGCAAGGTGAAGCTGGCCCCGAAGCCCGACCATACCATTCCCAGACTGGAACTCTGTGGCACCGTTTTGGCAGTGGAAATTGCCGACTTCATACGACAAGAACTGTGTGTCGAAATAGATGAGGTCCAATACTACACTGACAGTAAGGTCGTTTTAGGTTACATCTACAATCAATCAAGACGATTTTATGTGTACGTCAGTAACCGCATTGAAAGGATCAGGAGATCCTCCAAACCAGAACAATGGCGTTATGTACCATCTGAACTGAATCCAGCAGATCACGCAACTAGACCTATGTCTATAAGTTCCTTTGCTAACTCCTCTTGGCTTACAGGTCCAGAGTTCCTGCTGAGACAGTCAGAAGAAGGTGTCCAGGAAGCCTTCAGCATCCTAGATCCAGACAACGATCCAGATGTCCGAGCTGAAGTCAATACCCTGGCCACCAGTGCAGAAAAAACTACCAACTTCGGTTGCCAACGTTTTGAACGTTTCTCCAGCTGGATGAGGCTCGTCAGGACTGTCGCTAGGTTAGTGCATATTGTTAAATAACCGGTTTAAGGCGACAACTGCAAAGCCAGTATATAAATGATTGGAGCGAGATAGGTCCAAAAACATATTATGGATTTATTCAGATAAGAGTTTGAAGTTACAGTCATTAAAGAAAAGTAACTGTCTTGGCTTGAGTTAATAGATGGATAGACAGATAAGCAGAGAGAAAAAAAATAACAGTTCATTTGTCTTACATCGCTGTGGTGTGTGTAAGCCGTCTCTCTCTGTCTGGATGGTCTGGTCGGGTTTGATGAGTCCGTCTTTCTCCTGCCTCCTTCTGCTTCTCCCTCCTTCCTCTCACCCTTTGAAGTCCAGTCTGCTTTTATAACCCAAACCCCTCCTCCTGATTGTCCTTATCTCTTTACATGGTATTACAAGAAGTAACTATCCTTATTTTAGTCCAGCATTATGTCATGTCACGTGGTTCATTTTCCCCGCGAAATAAGTGTACTTGCGCAGTAGAGACTTGTAACTAGACCTACTTCAACTTATATATATAACTCCTTTGAGGCTCGCTAAACTTTGACCTTAGTGTAACAGAAAGAAGTTTCTCATAGCTATTTCAGTTCTTAGCCCAAAATTCCAAACAGAATATAGCCCTTCTTTGACAGCTTTGATGAACAATAGCAGATGACTTTGGTTCTACAATGTCAAAAACCTTGGTTAGCATTTTCCAACTCACAGGCATCCTTAAAGGCAATGGCGAAATACATATATTTTATGAATATATGTATATTCAAGTTTATGAATCAAATCTCCATAAACTCACTATTTTACAGTCCCCCCTTTTATGAAGTTTGATGAACCCCTGGGAAACCCTAACTCATTCGTGTCATCATTCGTATCACATACATTCTTGTTGAAAATTCTAGACCAATATTTGACTTGATAAACCAATCTGCAACTTTCTGTCAAAAAGTCATCTTGCGATTTAACATTCCTCTAAGAATGTTATCTTCCTTTTTCATTTCTATTTTTATATTCCTACTGAGGGTCCAGGTGTTCCCATCATTTGATATAGATGACAATACCTTTAAAGACAAATGGGAAGATTTTGCCAATAACTGTTCGAAGGGTTTCATTCAACTACTATGTGACCTTAACAGCTCACAACTTCGGGCAATTGAAACCGAGACAGCTGATTTACAAAGCAGGATCACTGCGGGACTCAGTACGGAGGCCTTCAAAACCTTTGAGACAGACATTGAGAATGATATGTCCAGATGGGAGAAGGAAGTTAAGGACAGCAAAATCAAAAAATTCCACCGCGATGAATTAGATTTGCAATCCAACAGGGTTTACAAATGGAGGATGTCATCTGATCGATCCAGACCGTTCAGACGATTCAACCAGAATCGATCACGCTCTAGATCCACTTCAACACGGTCGTACACCTCAGGTGAGGAATCTTCCATAGAGGCGTATGATCCTTCCACATCCGGTAATAGGATGCTTATACCCCAAAGGAAATATAAGAAGAAACAGGCGGATACGCCCAGACCTTTAACTGATCCCCCCATGACTAGACAACAACATAAAAATGCTCTACAGGTAATTAACCTGTCGTCACATTCACTTTCTCAAACTCAGATTGATTTATTATCTAAAGGTCTTAGTTTTTCTCCCACTAATTCATTTAATTTCTTTACAGCCTTGAAGGACCTCCATATTTTCTCTCGCAAGGTCCTGTTGAAAAAGTTACATTCTAAAAACCCTCTGTCTTATAACTCCACCGACCGGGCAGAACAAGAAGCTCTTCAGGCTTTGGAAGACTTACTGTCTGAACAACAGGTAGATCAACAAGGTGTTTTTCCACCTTCCATCTTACCACGTTCCACACGGTTCCCTCCCTTGTCCCTCTGTTCCTCTGTAGAGATTTTTACTAGACTTGTCTCTGATGAATTTAAACTGTTATCTACAAGACGTAGATTTGATAATCTTAACCATGCACAGAGGAGGGCACTTCGTGATTTGCAAAATCTTGATGATGTCCAGATAAAACCGGCGGACAAGGGAGGCAATATTGTGGTCTGGCCCAATAGTCTATATGAAAAAGAGGTATATCGCCAGTTACGCGACAGACAAACCTACTCAAGATTGGACTCGAGCCCTTTGGTCCCCTATTCCGACTTACTCCACCGGATACTGCTTGGAGCTTTTGAGGATGGTATCATTACGAAAAAAGTCTTTGATGGCTTAGTTGTAACTTTTCCTAAGATTCCGACATTTTACCTTCTGCCCAAAATCCACAAAAATCCCGAAAACCCGCCGGGGCGACCGATCGTGTCTGGCATTGATAGTCTTTGCGATCCAGTGTGCCGATTTATAGATTACTACCTTAAGCCACTCGTTGAGACTTTACCATCTTACGCCAAAGACACGACGGACGTCCTGAATCGGGTTGACGGGATTTTTGTGGATACTGATACCCTTTTGGTGACAGCAGACATCGAGGCCTTGTATACGAGCATCAACCATGAGGATGGTTTGGAGGCGGTCCGCTTCTTTCTGGGCAACACCAACCGGGATGGCCATTTCTGTGAACTTATACTTGAGCTGCTCCGTTTCATTCTCACACATAATTTTTTTATTTTTAAAGATCGTTTTTATTTACAGACACGCGGCACTGCGATGGGCGCGGCCTGTGCGCCTTCGTACGCCAATCTGTTCCTCGGCTACTGGGAGAGGAGCATTTTTGGCGACGAGGGCGTCCAGGCGGCGGCCCATGCGCAGTGCTGGATTAGATACATCGATGATGTGTTTATTCTTTGGCAGGGCACAGCGGAGCAGCTTACCATATTTATGGATACATTGAATCACAATTCCATTAATCTCAAACTCACATACAAATTTGATTTACAGCAAATTGATTTTTTAGACATTTCTATTGGAGTTGACCCATGTCGGCAACTACAGACCGATGTCTTTAGGAAACCGACATCGGTCAACTCCCTTTTGCACGCTTCATCCTCCCACACTTCTAGTACCATTCAAGCTATCCCGGTTGGTCAGTTTCTCAGAATGAAGCGGATCTGCTCTACCTCTGACAATTTTAAGGCCCAGGCTGAAGATCTTAGCTTTAGATTGGTTGCTAGGGGCTATAGTCATCGCTCCATCAAAAGGGGTTACAATCGGGCTCGGAATACCCAGAGGCGGGAGCTCCTACAGTCTTCTGGTCGAGGGAATAGGGGGTTCGGAGAGGTTCGTTTCATCTCAACATTTAATCATGAGTGGCAAACCATGCGCGATATTCTTAACAAATATTGGCCAATCCTGAAGAGCGATCCGAGTCTGAGTTCCCATTTGTCTGATCACCCACTTATGACGGCACGACGCTCTAGGAATCTTAAGGATTACCTTGTGCGTAGTCATTACGTTCCAGCGGTGTCCCATCCTTTTGGCCATACTGCCCCTTTATATGGTTGCTTTCCTTGTGGCCACTGTCTTGCCTGCACCAATGTCCCCCGCAGCAAGACCTTCACAACTGTAGATGGCAGCCGCACTTTTGACATCAGGTGTTACGTTTCCTGTGCGACCTCGAATGTGGTTTATTATGCCACTTGCGGCTGTCCGAAGGTCTACATAGGTCTTACTTCACGGGAACTCCGAATCAGGGTCCGTGAACATGTGAGGGACATTGGTGCGGCCAAGACGGTGGTGGATACTTCCACCCTTAAAACCCTGCCCCGACATTTCCGTAGTCATCATGACTGCAATAGCAAGTCCCTTAGGATTAAGGGTATAGATGTAATTCATGTCGGCAGCAGGGGTGGCAATGTTAGGAAAATCCTTGCCCAAAAGGAAACTAAGTGGATTACCATCTTGGGCTCTATGACCCCAGCTGGCCTGAATGAGTCCCTTAGCTTTGCCCCTTTCTTGTAGTCTCTCCCCTTTCCCCCCCCCCTTTTCCCGTTCTGGAACATCTGCCTGTTTTTCACCCGCCGGCATTTGTTCCAGAATTTTATATGTTTTTATACTGTTTTTAATATAATTTTTCTTATTTTCACATTTTTTCTATAGTTCTTTTTCTCCGTTCCACGTGACCAGCATGTAACCACCACTGTCGATCTGAAGAATCCACTTCGGAGTTTTTACGCCTGCATGTGTGCTCGCCATGGATATCTAACATCTGCCGATTATTGTATTTTACTCTTACTCTTTGGATTTATTGTTATATGTTTCTATATGACCTATTTTTGGCACCTGGCGGACACTATCTATATTTATATACTGAGTAAAAATTATCTCCAGTTGTTACCTTCCCGACGTGGATGGTGTAATTGTGCGCATGCGTGGTCCGCGCTTGGCGTCCCGGCTTGCCCGACGGCGTCTCCTTGGTAACGGCGTGCAGGACTGGGAGCTACGCCCCCTCTCGTGCGCGCCCTGCCTGACGCTGTACGCGCATCCCCGGCCGCCTGTGCCGACCGCGCATGCGCCGACCTTCTTACCATTCATTGGTTAACGACGATCATGTGATGGGTCACCTGGCCCATTTAGTACTTCCGGCAACGGAGAAATTCATATCCCTCACGGTCTGATGAAGCGTGTTACTCTCTTCACGCGAAACGCGCGTTACCCTTCCTAGGGGGGTATCCAGACCTCTGTCCTCTGCACTACTGGCACTTTATTACCTCTTATTTCGGCTGCACTGGGTATGTTTTTGTGATTGGTTATATACTTATACTGTGACTATATGGCATTGTACCATTTCAGCCTTCAGTGCAGCCCTTTGTAGTAACTGTTTTACCATCCATGATGCCAGTTTTTTGTCATGTCTTGCTCTTCTTCTCCACGATATTTTTGTAATGTTTTGTATACTATTGAATAAATATTTGTAATTCTTTGCATATTAGCCACTTTGTCCTCCTGTTTTTGATTGATAAACCAATCTGCAACTTTCTGTCAAAAAGTCATCTTGCGATTTAACATTCCTCTAAGAATGTTATCTTCCTTTTTCATTTCTATTTTTATATTCCTATATATCTTCTGAATTCTACACATCACAAAAACTTGATATATAATACACATCAAAACTAATAAAAATATGATTATGATGGGATTAAATAAAACATTTCCAACCGCTGACTGAAAAGATGACTGAGACCAGGAATGTACAGATTTGCTAAAATTCTTCCACCAAGTTCTACCTGACATTCCATTCCATTCGTGTTCAATATCACTTAATTCACCTTGTTCATGTCTGAATATAATTTCTGCTTCCTTTAACTGTTTCGTTAATAAATCTAACAAACCCTTATCTTTCTTTATTTCACTTGTCCACATATCCCAAGGAAAATCATTTATCTGAGATAAATTGAATTGTATGGGAAATGCCGTTAAGTTTCTCTTTCCTATAGAAGTGATATTAAAACTTCCTTCCTTCTTTGAAAGAGACCTCACATTTCCTTCTATACAATACAAACCCATAGGTAGGTTTTCCTTATGTACACAAGTAGAATAGAAAACAGAAACCATCTCTGTCTCAGACATGACCTGGAAACAAATCTTATTTGGACTTACTGGAGTCACCAGATCATGTAGTGTCTGTACAGTCTCTATTCTCGCATGACAAGAAGAATGATTATGAAAACATGAATGATAAATCACCTTATCCTGTCCAGGTAAACACATCACCTTAGAAACAAAATGCAAACATGAAGAAATGTCTACTTGTTCAGTGTTCACTCCATCAAATGCAAAATCTGTATACTGCAGTTGATAGAACACTTGTTGTGTGTTACTCACAGGTATACCCAAAACTGTCACAGGAACAATAGTTCCTTCTCTTCCGATCACTGGGATTAGCGATGTGCCAACACAAATGTTTCGTTCACATCCTAACCACTTATTTACCCACAAATCCATATGATTCAATGCAAAATCATACTCTACAGGTAAATTTCGCAGTATTCCCAGTGGAGTAATTCCACTCTGTAAAGCTTGTGCAATCAACTTCAAATTAGAAGAATACTCTATCTGTATCTCCAGGCACGCTTTAGCTACTTGTGTTTCGTGTGTGCTTTCCACGAGAGCTAATGTAGCATCCTGTAGATGTGACACGGAAGAGCCTAGTACAGCAGCTGTATTCATTACCATCTTTTCAAGAAGTTGATTCAGACTCTTCTGAACCTTTACACCTTTTCCTCCAATAAAACCAATATTATCCAAATCTGACTTAAGTGTCTGTATATTCATGGCATTAGTCAGACTTCCCACTGTCCCAATTCCTCCCAGAATTCCTTCTAACACTCCTCTCTTACTCCTAGTCTGAGCTGTTCTTTTCCCAAACCATTGTTCTATCCCCATCTCCATGTTTATGAGATGTGATTGACACTGAGGAAACCTGGTAGAGATCTTCCAATGAGACATATTGAAAGTCCACACCATTGTCATAAATTCTCCATCCCTTAATAAGGACTTGGACTGAAATTGATTAATTTGGAAAGGAGTAGACGGCATGAACCTCGTGTCTGTGCATGCACTATCTGCTGCTGACCAAATATTCACACTAACGTCTTTACAATGTCTGTAATGTGTATTTGTTTCAACGCAACACTGGTAAATTCCAGAGTCCCTGGAAGATGGATTCTCTATGGAAAAAATGAAATTATCATCCATCCATCTGATATTACCAATCTGACCTCTGTGTATGACATTAGTTGGACTGTTTAAAAAACTTCCCAAAAATGATGAATTTTTGGTCCATGTCAACAAAGACTCAGAAGGCAATTTCAACCTTGTGTTACATTTTAACATTATGGGTAATGTATTTACTTTGTTATGTACTGTCTGTGGTGAAACCCTTATTTCCGGAACTATAGTGTTAGTAACGGTAAACACTACAGATACCTGAACTTGCACAGGTTCCCGTGTTATCTGGAAATTCCATGTTTTGACCCAATCTTTATCTCCTTCTGTAATGGAGAGTAAAGAAGGATCCAGAATTTTCCCAAAAACCTGAGTTTTTAACAAAATATCTGTTTTGGATCTTCCAAACTTTCCCTTTGCAATCATGTCATTTGTAATATCACCGGACCATACAGCAGGTTCATCACCTCTGATCTCTATGTTCCAGTATAGTACATCTGTAGGAGAACATTCCCATGTACCCGTTTTATTATTGTGTACATATTCTCCTTGTAATTGTGTGAATCTAGTTTTAGGTCCTGCAATCGCATGTAATATTATGTCTGTGTCGTGTATGAAATGTAATTCAATGCAACATTTTGTTCCATATCCCATGCAGATATTTCCTGTTATCTCCACAGAATCATCCGTGATGTTCTCTATCAGTAAGTTCCGTGTATCTGATCCTCTTGGTCTTCGAGAATGTTGAATCTCTCTAGTCCGCTCATTCACATCATTGGCGATTGTTCCTTGATGTAACATGTAAACAATGACGGAAATAAAGCAAAGCAGCAGGAAAGTAGATCCCATCACGTAGAAGCTTGTCTTGAGCTTGGGAAGATGTTCTTTCTCCAGAAGGCTTGATGTCATCTTTCCTTCAAAGTCTTTAGGTTCTTTATTCCAGTTCTTATCGGAATCCATTTCTTCCTGGAAAGAAATGCAGTATCATTATTTTGTCACAAATATTTTGCACTGGTCAATGTGAACCCACACTTTTTGTGTTTTCCGGGTCTTTTTTACCACATTTGACACTCGGTGCACAAGAATCATGACTTGTCCCATAGTCTCAAGGACTTCAAAAGGACCTTCCCAATTACACTCCCATGGACCACTCTTGCGAAAGGTTTTGATCATCACTAGAGCACCTTTCTTGAATTTGGACTCATAGGGTGGCTCCATTTTCTGCATTCTCGATGCCGCATATGGCAGAATCGCTTTCAGGTTCTCCTGTAGCGATCTCAACCATTGGGACCTTGAGATAGCATCTTTTTGTGGTGTGGATAAAAATGGCTCATGTGGAAACCACAATGGCATTTTTCTTCCCGTCATCAACTCAAACGGAGTGAATTGAGTTGTAGAAGAGATTGAACCTCTTATACTCATGAGTATGAAAGGTACTTTGTCAACCCAAGTGTTACCTTTGTCCAAAAGCATCTTTGCAATTCTGGACTTGATTGTTCTATTCATTCTTTCCACAATTCCCGCAGATTGTGGATGATAGGGGACATGAAATTGCTGTCGTGCCCCTAGAATAGCACAAGCAGTTTGCATGATTTTACCTGTGAAGTGGCTACCTCGATCGGAGGTAATCATCCTTGGGATCCCCCAAGTACAAAAGACATGTTGTACCAATTCCCTTGCTGTGGACAAAGCATCATCTTTCCTAACAGGTAATATTTCTACCCATTTTGAGAACACATCTACCACAATCAATGCATACCTGAGACCATGTTTACCTGAGGGTAAAGGACCAATATAGTCTATCTGCAGTGTAGACCATGGACCATCTGCAGGTGCGATTCGTAGAAGTGGTGGCTTCTGTCCTTTAGGTCTTGGATTTATTTGGGCACAAATGAGACACGATAGTACAACACTTTGAACTGTTTCGTCCATTTTTTCCCAATAAAATTTCTCCTTGAGAATGACTAACAATTTCTGTTGTCCCAAGTGACCTAAACTCTCATGGTTGTATCGAGTGAATTCTACCTGTAGATGTTTTGGTACAACTGGACGCAATTCTCCATTTGAACTGTGACACAAAACCCCATTTTCACAGATAAAAGGAGGTTTTGGATCATCCAGAGAAGTAACAAGAGAAGGATCTTTCCTCTGTTCTTCTGCAAATGAAGGTATGTACGTGTCTGCTCTCTGAACCGCTGACATCTCAGAAGGTTCAGAGTCAAACACTTCCTCTCCTGTCAGGGCAGCTTCTTTGGCTAGAGCATCTGCGGTTGCATTTCCTACAGATAACTCATCATCAGATCTTTGATGTGCAGCGACTTTCACTATAGCAAATCTATTTGGGGCCCTAGATGCCATCTCAAAAATTGATTCTAGAGTTTCGCGGTGCAGCAAGGCTTTGTTGGACGAGTCCACGTAGCCTCTCCTTTCCCAAACAGGCAGGTAATCGGTTAGGGATCTGACAACATAGGAGCTATCACTGCAGATTACCATTGGAGTTTGATCATCAGCTTCATTCAGCTGTAGGACCATTCTTACCGCTTCTATCTCTGCCCTTTGAGCTGAGAAATGACTCGGTAACTTGTGTTTTACCACTTGTCCTCGCTTGGAATAGAAAATTCCATATCCTGTGTGATAGTGTCCTTCCAGAAAAAATCTAGAACCGTCTACAAACACAGGTTCATCTGCGTCTTCCGACTGTCGTCTGAAGAGAGATGGACTTGGTTCATGGAACGTTTCTATGCAATCATGGGTTTGTCCTTCATACTGCATCAATTGAGGAAGAACATATTTGGCCTTATAATCTACCTCAATTTGATTTGGAGACAATGAGAGCAACCAATGGGCAAATCTCTGATTTGACACACCTGGGATATTTTTCTCAAAGAGAAGTTTCAGTGTGGAATGTGGCGTTTGGAGAATAACCTTTTGGAACCCGATGATGTGTTGAGTGATTTTTATCGCAAAATACACTCCCACCAGGTGTCTTGCACACACCTCAAACCCCCTCTCAACAGGTGAGAGAAGCTTAGAGAAGTACCCCAAGATTCTCCATTCCCCCCCTTGCAGCTGCAGCAAAACCACAGAGATACTTGTCTCTGAAGTGTGTGCTTGAAGCGCAAAAGGTGCGTTCTTTTCCACCATACTTAACGCAGGTGCGTGTTGTAGATCATGTTTCAATTGTGTGAAGGCTTTTTCCTGTTCGACACTCCAGGGACCAAAATAATCATCATTGTCACCTTTTAAAAGATCATACAAAGGTCTGGCTTTGTCAGCAAAATTTTCAATGAAATCCCTTGAGTAATTTACAAGTCCTAAAAAATGTCTTAGTGCCTTGTGTGATGTTGGAATTGGAAGAGATGCAATTGCCTCTATTCTGTCCTGTAGGGGTCGCCGTGTACCTGGACTTAACAGAACTCCTAAAAACCTGACCTCAGTCTGCATCAGCTTGACCTTTTTGGTATTCAGTTTTAAACCTGCATCATGCAGCAGCTCAAACAATTCTGCCAGTAGAGAAATATGCAAATTCTCATCCTCCGTACTCAACAAGATATCGTCCACATATTGCAATAAACATTCCGGACGAGAAAATTTCGACAAAACGTTCGCCAGCGCCTGATGAAAAATGCTTGGCGACATACTTGCCCCCTGAGGAAGCCTACAGCATACATATTGTTGATCCAGGTGGTTGAATGCAAATCTATATTGGCAACTTTGCTCAATCGGTATACTGAAAAAACCATTACTGATATCCAATACTGAGAAATACCTTGCCTTAGCATCCAATCTCGACATCATGTCATGTGTATCAGCTACAATCGGTGCAACATTGGGAGTAAACTTATTGAACATCCTCAAGTCCAATAACATCCGATAACTACCATCGCTTTTCAGAACACACCACAATGGATTGTTACAGACAGAATTTGCCTTACGTATCACACCTTGAGCCAACAATTCCTGTATAATCTTAGACATCGGAGCAACTGACTCCGGAGGCAACTTATACTGACGCTGTG
Source organism: Anomaloglossus baeobatrachus (assembly GCF_048569485.1). Lineage (NCBI taxonomy): Eukaryota > Metazoa > Chordata > Amphibia > Anura > Aromobatidae > Anomaloglossus > Anomaloglossus baeobatrachus. The sequence continues at coordinate 187,934,901 of NC_134362.1, read as the reverse complement.
GAGGCGGGTCTCGGCCTTTAATTTTGACAACAACATCCTTCATTGTTCCAACCTCATTCCTGTACTGAGCCCATAAAGAAGGAAACCGCTGTACTAACTCAGTCAATACTTCATCACCACCAGTTTCAGGCCACAAATGATCTGCTGACACTACATCGGTCAAACAAATGGTCCCGACTTGACTATACTCATTTGGATCAATAACTACCGCCTTACAACCGTTAGAGTCTTTCCAAACTGTTTTGTTACCCAAATCAATAATCCAGCCATGCTTTTCCATAAAATCAGTGCCAATTATATTCTCAGTATCCTGACAACACCAAATATCCATTTTCGTTTTCAAAAAACCAGGTATTTCCAAAGAAACATCCTGCGCTAATGTCACCTTAGTTCCATTTTTACCACTGAAACCAACAATTGTACATACAGGGGAATCTGGCTTTAAATGTAAATCAACATTTGTGACACTCAATTGCGCACCTGTATCAAGGAGAAATGTTACTTCCTGACCTTCAAGATTTACCTTTAAAAATGGTCGACCACAGCTATCCATTGAAACTCGAGTAACAAATTCCAGTGGATGGAGCCTGGGGACCGCCTTTGCGAGTCAGGAGGATGGAGAAGGGAGAAGAGCAGCAGGTGTCTTGCCCCTTCCATCCAATCCCTGTATGGTCATTTCCCTTATCTGTCTGGTCAGAGGTGCATATGGTGATTGGTTATTTCTGTTGTCAGTATGAGTGGGCGCATATGGTGATTGGTTATTTCTGTTGTCAGTATGAGTGGGCGCATATGGTGATTGGTTATTTCTGTTGTCAGTATGAGTGGGCACATATGAAGGTGGAGGTGCTGAAGATGGGGGAGGTGCACTGGATGTGTTTGGCATCAGTCCATTTTCCTTACCCAGCCTTTCCTCAGCTCCCGCCCTCAGGAATTTCTTGCATTCCCACTTCAGGTGTCCGGGTTGGCCGCAGAAAAAGCACTGAATATTGCTCTTTCTGTTACCCCCCCTGAATTCTTGTTTTTAGAATTCAACACCGGTCTTTTGTTGTTTTTGATCTGTTTTTCCTGGGATACTAATGTGTCAGTGGTCCCTTCTATCATGGCTATTTTTGATTTTACCTGATTTTGCTTCATTCGTCTACGTATTCTATCAATAAATGACGTGGCCTCTTGTAGACTTTCCATTCTAGAAGCTATTTCGAATGAAGCAGGGTCCAAATATTTAAACTTTTTAACAAAGCCCTTGATCATGGAAGGCGGTTCTTGATCAGATCCGATTTCCATTATCAAACGATATCCTTGTTCGAATTTGACTAAGAAGACAAATGGATCCTCCTGTATGTGTGTCTTAAGGTTTTCTAACAATTCGACTGTTGGGGTAGACTCTCCTGTGGTAAAGAGAATTAACTGTCTCAGCCTATCTTCCTTTGTGTCATGGATCAGGTCATTGTGTTCGTCAGTCCTAGGTGTTGCTTGTAACCTTTTTGCCATGTGGGAGGGAAGCCATACCCTATAAATCTTGTTTCTCTGTTCATTTGTTAGATTATATTTATCGGAATGTGACTCAAAAATGTCCGCATTATGGAAGGCGTCCATTTTATCATCATATTTGGGTATGTCTTTAATGATTTTCATTAATTGGTCATGGATTTTAATGTTAAGACGGGCGGCCTTATCATGTAACTTCTTTTTCCGAAGTTCCTCCTCATTCAGAGTCTCGTCCTCGGCCGTATTCAGCCCGTCCGGTACGTCTGAACCTGAAGCATGTGACGGGGAAGCATCTGTCTTGTTCTGTCTCGTAATAACAGATACATATTTAATATCTTTCCGTAGTTTTGATATTAAATCTGCTCTTGTTTCCAACTGATCCTCCAGATGTTCGATATGTTCTGCTAATATCGAACAATTTGGACAATCTGTTGTCTCTGCATCTGTGACGTGTGTGCCTGTTGTATTGGGCATGTCTGTTGTTATGGGTGTGTCAGTCACCATGCAGATATTGTGTGCATATGGCTGTGCCCCACCCACCATGGAGTTGTAAGTGTATACCATACCCAATACATTCTGTATCTTTTTCTGTAACCGATCCACAGTAAAAAACTTCTTATCTAACTTAGTATTCTCAAGTTCACATTGCCGGTACAGATTTGACCATAACTGTGCGTCACTATGTGTATGGTCAAAAGAATACTCTACATGACAGTTACTAGAATAATCATGAATAAAATCCATTTCTCACCAATATGTGATGCTTGTCCTCGAATGGCTCCAACCGTCTATGGATGGATGGTCCTGGAATGGCTCCAACCGTCTTATGGATGGATGGTCCTGGAATGGCTTTGACACATACGACCTCCGTGCAGCTTTGTCACGTTAAACCTCTCTTAGGTTCTGATGTGGACACAGTGTATTGTCGTTTGCCTGCAGCTTGGACAGAGAGTTTACTCACAGAACTCACAGACCCCCCTTCTCGGACAAAGGGCAGGGAATGACGTGAGAAAAAAAAGAGTCCTAATAGCTGTGAATAGGCAGCGTGAAAAAATTCACCTCGCACAGAAAACAGCTGTGCCTCACAATCATTCAGGCTGAAGCTCGCCAAATGTTAAATAACCGGTTTAAGGCGACAACTGCAAAGCCAGTATATAAATGATTGGAGCGAGATAGGTCCAAAAACATATTATGGATTTATTCAGATAAGAGTTTGAAGTTACAGTCATTAAAGAAAAGTAACTGTCTTGGCTTGAGTTAATAGATGGATAGACAGATAAGCAGAGAGAAAAAAAATAACAGTTCATTTGTCTTACATCGCTGTGGTGTGTGTAAGCCGTCTCTCTCTGTCTGGATGGTCTGGTCGGGTTTGATGAGTCCGTCTTTCTCCTGCCTCCTTCTGCTTCTCCCTCCTTCCTCTCACCCTTTGAAGTCCAGTCTGCTTTTATAACCCAAACCCCTCCTCCTGATTGTCCTTATCTCTTTACATGGTATTACAAGAAGTAACTATCCTTATTTTAGTCCAGCATTATGTCATGTCACGTGGTTCATTTTCCCCGCGAAATAAGTGTACTTGCGCAGTAGAGACTTGTAACTAGACCTACTTCAACTTATATATATAACTCCTTTGAGGCTCGCTGAACTTTGACCTTAGTGTAAGAGAAAGAAGTTTCTCATAGCTATTTCAGTTCTTAGCCCAAAATTCCAAACAGAATATAGCCCTTCTTTGACAGCTTTGATGAACAATAGCAGATGACTTTGGTTCTACAATGTCAAAAACCTTGGTTAGCATTTTCCAACTCACAGGCATCCTTAAAGGCAATGGCGAAATACATATATTTTATGAATATATGTATATTCAAGTTTATGAATCAAATCTCCATAAACTCACTATTTCTTCGGCGCTCCATTGGGAGACCCAGACGATTGGGTGTATAGCACTGCCTCCGGAGGCCACACAAAGCAATTACACTAAAAAGTGTAAGGCCCCTCCCCTTCTGGCTATACACCCCCAGTGGGATCACTGGCTCACCAGTTTTCTGCTTTGTGCGAAGGAGGTCAGACATCCACGCATAGCTCCACTGTTTAGTCAGCAGTAGCTGCTGACTATATCGGATGGAAGAAAAGAGGGCCCATACTAGGGCCCCCAGCATGCTCCCTTCTCACCCCACTTGTGGTTTGTAAGGTTGAGGTACCCATTGCGGGTACAGAGGCTGGAGCCCACATGCTGCTTTCCTTCCCCATCCCCCTGAGGGGCTCTGAGGAAGTGGGATCTTACCGGCCTCCAAGCCCTGAGGCCGGGCTCCGTCCACAGACCCATTGAACCTGCTGGATAAGGAGCCGGGGTACCGTTCAGGGACAAGGCCCTGCAACTTTCAGGTACTCTGTGTCCCCGTACAGACAGGCACGCACACGCCAGACTTGCTGGGTGTGTTAGTGCGCCGGGGACAGTAGCGCTCCACGCTGGGCTTGGATCACAGCAGCTTAGCTGTGTGGATTCATGTGCTGGGAACTACCGCGCCGGCCACTCTCGGAGCGGCGGCGCGGCTGGGACTTGTAGTGCGCCGGGGACTTAGCGCCGACCGCGCTTTTACGGCGGCGGCGCTTATAAATTTAGTCCCCGGCTTTTGCGGCCTAGCTCCGCTTCGTTCCCGCCCCCTCCCTGTCAATCAGGGAAGGGGACAGACGCTGTGCAATCGTCAGCGCCGAGGGCTGGAGCCTTATTTACATGCTCCAGCCCTCTCACTAGGCACAGTGGGACGCAGGTTTCCCGCTTTTGGTCTGAGCACGCCCAGGGCCCGCCCCCCCCTCCACAGGACGCCGGCAGCCATTCCTGCATGCAGTCTGGCTGGAGGACGGACACAGGCTCTGGGAGACCCAGACTAGGGATTTCTGGCGACCACACACCCGCGTTTAGCGGGCGGTAAGCAGCACATTAGTGCTGGCCCCACTAGTGCCACAGTGTGTATTGGTGTACTTTTTCCTGTACCAGATATATATATATATATACTGCACTGTACGGTCGCTTCTTGGCTGTATACCCCTATATTGCTCTGAGGAGACAGCAACATGTCATCCACAAAACGCAAGGGTGCCAAGGCACGGGCTGTATACTCTGCTTGTACAACATGTGGGGCTAATCTACCAGCAGGCTCCAACGACCCTCATTGTGTGCAATGTTCAGTCCCAGTGGCACTTCGTCAGCCAGAGCATATGGTGGTGGTAGCCCAGGCAGAGGCGCCTGTGAAAGCCCAGGCAGAGGCGCCTGTGAACCCTGCCCCGGTGACGGGGACAGAATTTGCAGTCTTTGCTGATAAAATGTCTGTGACTATGACAAAAATCCTGGAGACCTTGCAGTCCAGGCCAGTGGCTCAGACCATGGACTCTGCTGTGGCTATGTTCCCAGGTCCCCCTCAGTTGGAACTAATCCGTACTTCGAGGGGGTCCCAGGCATCACAGGCTGAGGGCTCTGATTCTGATGACAGTCACAGGCCGCCTAAGAGAGCTCGCTGGGAGAGACCCTCCACGTCGTCACGCGGGTCAGGGTCTCAGCGAGAAGGGTCTCTATATGATGAGACAGAGGTGGGTGATCAGGAGTCTGGTCCTGACACCGCACTCAATTTGGATACGCCAGATGGTGACGCCATGGTAAACGACCTTATAGCGGCCATCAATAGGCTGCTGGATATTTCTCCACCAGCCCCTTCAGCTGAGGAGGCAGCTGCCCAGCAGGAGAAATTCCATTTCCTGTATCCCAAGCGTAAATTGAGTACTTTTCTGGACCACTCTGACTTCAGAGAATCAATCCAGAAACACCATGCTTATCCGGACAAGCGTTTTTCCAAACGTCTTAAGGATACACGTTATCCTTTTCCCCCTGACGTGGTCAAGCGCTGGACCCAGTGTCCAAAAGTGGACCCTCCAATATCCAGGCTTGCAGCTAGATCCATAGTTGCAGTGGAGGATGGGGCTTCACTTAAAGATGCCAATGACAGACAGATGGACCTTTGGTTGAAATCTGTCTATGAAGCTATTGGCGCGTCGTTTGCTCCAGCATTCGCGGCCGTGTGGGCGCTCCAAGCTATTTCAGCTGGTCTGGCACAGGTGGACTCTTTCTTAAGTCCAGCAGTGCCGCAAGTGGCGTCCTTAACTACGCAAATGACTGCGTTTGCGACCTACGCTATCAATGCGGTACTAGAATCTATGAGCCGTACCTCAATGGCATCCGCCAACTCTGTAGTTTTGCGCAGAGCCTTGTGGTTAAAAGAATGGAAAGCAGATTCTGCTTCTAAAAAATGTTTAACCAGCTTGCCACTATCTGGAGACAGACTGTTTGGTGAGCAATTGGCGGAAATCATTAAACAGTCCAAAGGTAAGGACTCTTCCTTACCCCAGCCCAGATCAACCAAACCTCAACAGAGGAAGTGGCAGTCAAAGTTTCGGTCCTTTCGAGGCTCGGGCAAGTCCCAATTCTCCTCGTCCAAAGGGACTCAGAAAGAGCAAAGGAGCTCTGATTCCTGGCGGTCTCACTCACGCCCCAAGAAAGCAGCCGGAGGTACTGCTTCCAAGGCGGCTGCCTCATGACTTTCGGCCGCCTCCCTCCGCATCCTCGGTCGGTGGCAGGCTCTCCCGCTTTTGCGACATTTGGCTGCCACAGGTCAAAGACCAGTGGGTAACAGACATTTTGTCTCACGGGTACAGGATAGAGTTCAGTTCTCGTCCTCCGCCTCGGTTCTTCAGAACTTCCCCACATCCCGACCGAGCAGATGCCCTTCTGCAGGCGGTGCATTCTCTAAGAGCAGAAGGAGTGGTGGTCCCTGTTCCTCTTCGGGAACAAGGACAAGGTTTTTACTCCAATCTCTTTGTGGTGCCAAAAAAGGACGGCTCATTCCGTCCTGTTCTGGACCTAAAACTGCTCAACAAGCATGTGAACGCCAGGCGGTTCCGGATGGAATCCCTCCGCTCAGTCATTGCCTCTATGTCTCAAGGAGATTTCCTAGCATCAATAGACATCAAAGATGCTTATCTCCACGTGCCGATTGCTACAGAGCACCAACGCTTTCTACGTTTCGTGATAGGAGACGACCATCTTCAGTTCGTAGCTCTGCCATTTGGTCTGGCGACAGCCCCACGGGTGTTCACCAAGGTCATGGCGGCAGTGGTAGCAGTCTTGCACTCTCAGGGACATTCTGTGATCCCTTACTTGGACGATCTACTTGTCAAGGCACCCTCTCAGGAGGCATGCCAACTCAGCCTGAACGTTGCACTGGAGACTCTCCAGACGTTCGGGTGGATCATCCACTTCTCAAAGTCAAATCTGTTACCGACCCAATCACTGACGTATCTTGGCATGGAGTTTCATACTCTCTCAGCGATAGTGAAGCTTCCGCTGGACAAGCAGCGGTCACTACAGACGGGGGTGCAGGCTCTCCTTCAAAGTCAGTCGCACTCCTTAAGACGCCTCATGCACTTCCTCGGGAAGATGGTGGCGGCAATGGAGGCGGTTCCGTTTGCGCAGTTTCATCTGCGCCCACTTCAATGGGACATTCTCCGCCAATGGGACGGGAAGTCAACATCCCTGGACAGGAAAGTCTCCCTTTCCCAGACGGCCAAGGACTCTCTGCAGTGGTGGCTTCTTCCCACCTCATTATCACAGGGAAGATCCTTCCTACCACCGTCCTGGGCGGTGGTCACGACAGACGCGAGTCTGTCAGGGTGGGGAGCAGTTTTTCTCCATCACAGGGCTCAGGGTACGTGGACCCAGCAGGAGTCCACCCTTCAGATCAATGTTCTGGAAATCAGAGCAGTGTATCTTGCCCTACTAGCCTTCCAGCAGTGGCTGGAAGGAAGGCAGATCCGAATTCAGTCGGACAACTCCACAGCGGTGGCATACATCAACCACCAAGGGGGGACACGCAGTCGGCAAGCCTTCCAGGAAGTCCGGCGGATTCTGATGTGGGTGGAAGCCACGGCCTCCACCATATCCGCAGTTCACATCCCCGGCGTAGAAAACTGGGAAGCAGACTTCCTCAGTCGCCAGGGCATGGACGCAGGGGAATGGTCCCTTCACCCGGACGTGTTTCAGGAAATCTGTCGCCGCTGGGGAAGGCCGGACGTCGACTTAATGGCGTCCCGGCACAACAACAAGGTCCCAACTTTCATGGCACGGTCTCGCGATCACAGAGCTCTGGCGGCAGACGCCTTAGTGCAAGATTGGTCGCAGTTCCGGCTCCCTTATGTGTTTCCACCTCTGGCACTCTTGCCCAGGGTGCTACGCAAGATCAGATCCGACTGCAGCCGCGTCATACTCGTCGCCCCAGACTGGCCACGGAGGGCGTGGTATCCGGATCTGTGGCATCTCACGGTCGGCCAACCGTGGGCACTACCAGACCGACCAGACTTGCTGTCCCAAGGGCCGTTTTTCCATCGGAATTCTGCGGCCCTGAACCTGACTGTGTGGCCATTGAGTCCTGGATCCTAGCGTCTTCAGGATTATCCCAAGGGGTCGTTGCCACCATGAGACAGGCTAGGAAGCCCACGTCCGCTAAGATCTACCACAGAACGTGGAGGATATTCTTATCCTGGTGCTCTGCTCAGGGAGTGTCTCCCTGGCCATTTGCATTGCCTACTTTTCTTTCTTTCCTGCAATCTGGGTTAGAAAAGGGCTTGTCGCTCGGCTCCCTTAAAGGGCAAGTCTCGGCGCTATCCGTCTTTTTTCAGAAGCGTCTAGCAAGACTTTCTAAGGTACGCACGTTCCTGCAGGGGGTTTGTCATATCGTACCCCCGTACAAGCGGCCGTTAGATCCATGGGATCTGAACAGGGTACTGGTTGCCCTCCAGAAGCCGCCCTTCGAGCCTCTGAGGGAGGTTTCACTTTCTAGACTATCACAGAAAGTGGCTTTTTTGGTAGCGATCACATCTCTTCGGAGAGTGTCTGAGCTAGCAGCGCTGTCATCCAAGGCTCCCTTCCTGGTCTTCCACCAGGACAAGGTAGTGCTGCGACCCATTCAGGAGTTTCTCCCGAAGGTAGTATCCTCGTTTCATCTTAATCAGGATATCTCTTTGCCTTCTTTTTGTCCTCATGCAGTTCATCGCTATGAGAAGGATTTACATTTGTTAGATCTGGTGAGAGCAATCAGAATCTACATTTCCCGCACGGCGCCCCTGCGCCGTTCGGATGCACTCTTTGTCCTTGTCGCTGGTAAGCGCAAAGGGTCGCAGGCTTCCAAAGCCACCCTGGCTCGATGGATCAAAGAACCAATTCTTGAAGCCTACCGTTCTGCTGGGCTTCCGGTTCCATCAGGGCTGAAGGCCCATTCTACCAGAGCCGTGGGTGCGTCCTGGGCACTACGACACCAGGCTACGGCTCAACAGGTGTGCCAGGCAGCTACCTGGTCGAGTCTGCACACTTTCACCAAACATTATCAGGTGCATACCTATGCTTCGGCGGACGCCAGCCTAGGTAGAAGAGTCCTGCAGGCGGCAGTTGCCTCCCCGTAGGGGAGGGCTGTCTTGCAACTCTAACATGAGGTATTTCTTTACCCACCCAGGGACAGCTTTTGGACGTCCCAATCGTCTGGGTCTCCCAATGGAGCGCCGAAGAAGAAGGGAATTTTGTTACTTACCGTAAATTCCTTTTCTTCTAGCTCCTATTGGGAGACCCAGCACCCGCCCTGTTGTCCTTCGGGATTTTTGGTTGTTTTTAGGGTACACATGTTGTTCATGTTGAATGGTTTTCAGTTCTCCGACGTTACGTCGGAGTGAATTTGTTTAAACCAGTTATTGGCTTTCCTCCTTCTTGCTTTTGCACTAAAACTGGTGAGCCAGTGATCCCACTGGGGGTGTATAGCCAGAAGGGGAGGGGCCTTACACTTTTTAGTGTAATTGCTTTGTGTGGCCTCCGGAGGCAGTGCTATACACCCAATCGTCTGGGTCTCCCAATAGGAGCTAGAAGAAAAGGAATTTACGGTAAGTAACAAAATTCCCTTCTTTACACATATCGCCAGATGCTGTCGTACTGACCTTAAAACCAAAGACTGTCATCGCTGGCATGTCTGCCAGAAACCCCTTTCTGCTGAGGACATCTCCCATAGCGAGTCCCTCATAATACGCCACCTCCAACAGAGTGAATTCGCCATAGAATGGAAGTGTTTATACAACAAACAGCAGATTCCATTAAGAAGTCCTCTCGCCAATTTAAACCCAGTCATCGACAGTTTCGGCTTACTGAGAGTTGGTGGTCGTTTAAATCTGGCTCATCTTGGAGTTGCAGAACAAAATCCTCTCATCATTCCCAACAGACACCATGTTACAGTCTTGCTGATCCGACACCACCATGAAAAGACTGAACACCAAGGCAGGCAAATTACAGAAGGTGCTTTACGGTCTGCAGGCCTCTGGATTATTGGAATGAAGAGACGTGTAGCACAAATACTACACAATTGTGTGCACTGTCGTAAAGCGAGAGGAAAACAACTGTACCAGCAAATGGCTGACTTGCCTACAGACAGACTTTCCACAGAGCCACCTTTCACCTACGTGGGCCTAGACGTTTTCGGACCATGGATGGTGTCCACACGCAGAACTCGCGGAGGCCAAGCAAACAGCAAGCGGTGGGCTGTGTTATTCACCTGCATGAGTGTTCGAGCCGTTCACATTGAGGTGTTAGAGTCCATGGATACCTCCAGCCTAATCAACGCCTTGAGAAGGTTCCTTGCCATCAGAGGACCAGTGAAACAGCTGAGGTCTGACCGTGGAAGCAACTTCGTCGGTGCATGTAGAGAACTGAACATCGACACCAAACCTATCCAAGATCAGCTGGCAGAGAAAGGTTGCACCTGGATCTTCAATCCCCCTCACAGTTCTCACATGGGAGGCTCCTGGGAGAGGATGATCGGGATTTCACGCAACATCTTGAACTCCATGCTAATGGACGTCAATTCCTCAAGACTCACACATGAGACTCTAGTCACTCTTTTAGCTGAAGTCTCAGCCATTATCAATTCAAGACCCCTTGTGCCGGTGACCATGGATCCAGAAACACCAACCATATTAACTCCTACTATTCTCATTACCCAAAAAACTGACAACACGGTAATGCCCAGCGGAGAGTTCACCCACGCGAACAGTTATCAAAAACACTGGAAACGGGTTCAATACTTGGCTGACTACTTCTGGAACCGATGGAGGAAGGAATACCTCACTATTCTTCAAGGAAGAAAGAAGTGGCGACATCCCAAGCCGAACCTCAAGGAAGGAGACCTAGTCCTCAAGAAAGATCAGACCACAGAAAGGACTGACTGGCCTATGATACTGCCTAGTCAGGACGGCAATGTTCGGAAGGTGGAGCTAAAGGTCATCAGGAAAGGTGAGATGAAGACCTTTGCAAGACCAATCCACGAACTTGTTCTGCTTTTGCCCATAGAGAGCGACCCTACAGGATGAACGCTACCGGACCTGAACTTTGAGCCATCCTTCTTGTTTTGGACTCAATTGAGCTTGTTTTTGCATTTAACATGCCTTTCCTTTCAGGTTGTATTATGGACTCAATAGTGAAATCCCCAAAGTGAATTTCAGACGGGGAGTGTGCTGTTTCTATTTGTCTTAGTTAAAACTGTTATTTAATGTTTTTCATGCCTGTCTCTGCTGCCATCTACTGGTCAGACTTTTCAGCTCCTCTGTTTCTTTTGCCCAGCCCATGGGAGTGTCTGATGACCCTCTTGCATCACTTCCTGGGATGTTCATTCCAGCCAGAGCTTTTGTGAGAGCAAGATCCCTTATAGGAGCTACTAGAAGCAAAGTCTTCTGACCATGTAGTAGCTACAGAGGCAAGCATCACTGGAAGATTTCAATGCCTGGTACTTGGATTACTGCACTCTGCATGTCCTAACCTTTGGAGAAAATAAACCACCATTGTTTCATCTCAGCACGTGCATGTTTTCACTCTGGAGTACTCTGGTCCTGTCTGCCCCACCTATAGGAAAAACGAAGGTAAGACTCTCACAACCTCTCACAACTACGCACCTTCCATCGCCTTTAAGTGGGGACAGAACAGAAAGCACTGATTTTTTTTAAGGAGAACAATGCTAAAGGAGGTTTCTGGTTTTGAAAGAAAAAAAAAATTGGGCTTTACTCACCCTCCCCAGGTCCAGCACTTAATCTCCGTTGCTGCTCCTTGTGCCTGTTATTGACATCACATCAGCGCTGCAGGCAATCGGCTCTGAGGGGCGCATGCTGTCAACTCAAAACCGACAATAACAGACACATGGAGCAGCACCAGAGACTCAGTGCCGGACCTGGGGAGGGTGAGTAAAGTCCTTTGTTTAAAAAAAAAAAGGCTTCACTCACCCTTCCCAGGTCCACCGCTGAGTCTCTGGTGCTGCTCTATGTGTCTGTTACTGTCGGTTTTGAGTAGACAGCACATGCCCCTTAGAGCTGATTGCCTGCAGCGCTAGTGTGATGTCAATAACAGATACTGGGAGCAGCAACGGAGACTAAGTGGTGGACCTGGGGAGGGTGAGTAAAGCCTTTTGTTAAAAAAAATACAGCTGAAGGACAGAGGATTTCCAAAACTGGAGAACCCCTTTAAGCACTGTGTGCATCATTGGCCGAAAATAAATACTACAAGGTCAATATGTACCGCCCCGCGGGCTCGGCTGCCACCGCCGAGCCACTCGGATCCGTGCTCGTACTGCGGGTGGTGGCTCGAGCCTCTCACAGACCCAGGGGTTACGTTGCTCTGCAAGGGAGTTGGCGCTACACGCGGGGACTTGGGTGAGGAGTTCCACGACCGGGGCCGCGGTTGGTTGGTTTGGGTTGTAAGTTCGTGACGCAACCCACGGGTTGTGGTGATTGTAGACACCACCGCTGCAGTGAAGGTATGGGGGTTCCCGGGAGCGGTGTAATGGCGCAGCTAGGTGTTGACCCCTCCGTGGGTAGGTGATGTTGGTCCGGGGCCCGGTTGGCGAGGGCCAGGGTGCAGGGTGAAGTGTTGCAGTGCGGTGTGGTGCCTGATGGCACTGGTGTACTCACTCTGACACAATAACCTCGAGTCTCTGGTAAACCAAACGGAGTGATGAATGGGGTCCGCAGCCGGCTGCAGCTTCTCCCAGACTAGGTTGGTGGTTTCCGCCTTTCTCCTGCACCTCTGTGTGTAAGTGTTTGACTCCTATGCCTAGACACCGGTAATCCGCTCCCCGACTTGTATATGCCGTAGGAGCCCGTTTGCCCGCAGACGCTGGCCCTTTGGGTCTCTATGCCTTGGCAGTGGTTTTACCATGTATAGTTGGGCTGTTGTCTTCTAACGGGTCTTGTGTGGGATAGGTCCTTAAGTCCAGTCCTCAATCAGTTGATTTGACTCTGCCCTGTCGGTTCGGGGCTTCGTCTGGGTCTGAGTACCCCTTCTAGTGCTCCGGTTTCTAATCGCTTCCCCGCCACCGCCCGACCCCGGTTCCTACGGTTCCACCTGCTGTAATCCCAGCTCATGCAGGCGGCCACCACCGTCTGCCTCCTTGCCAATGGTGACTGGGCTCCGACCCAGCCACCAGGTAGTCTCTTGGCAGGCCTGGACACAGGACTGCCCATGAACTTGACTGCTCTCCACCTCCTCCAGACTACTCTACACTTGTACTTGACTCTCTGTGTGTGTTTTCCTGCCTCCAGGCCTGTGAACTCCTCGGTGGGCGGAGCCAACCACCTGGCTCCGCCCCCTGGTGTGGACATCAAACCTGGAGGGTGGTGACAAGGTTTTTAGTTTGATGGGATAGTAGTTGGGATGGCATCTGCCGAAGCATAGGTATGCACCTGATAGTGTTTCGTGAAAGTGTGCAGGCTCGACCAGGTAGCTGCCTGACACACCTGCTGAGCCGTAGCCTGGTGCTGCAAAGCCCAGGACGCACCCACGGCTCTGGTAGAATGGCCTTCAGCCCTGAGGGAACCGGAAGCCCAGAAGATCGCTACTATCCCAAGCTCTGTGAGGACTTTCTTGCGCTCCTGTAGGGTTTTAGATCTAAACCCTCTGCACTTGTTCAGTGAATGCGGTTTTTTATGGATGGGACATTCTTGATTGAAAGACTTATCTCGTGATGAGATGGTGTTCTGTTTATCTGTGCGTGCTGCAGGTGATGGTAGCTCAGTCTTCCTGACACTCACAGTGTTCTTAATGTCTCTGCGTTTGTGTATGGCACCTTCATACCTTGATGATGATGTTGCGGCTGCCGAAGTGTTGAACTCTAGGAAGTCGAGGCTGGGGTCGTTCCTCATCTGGGCCTGCTCATCGATGAACTTGCAGAACTGAATAAATGGGGGAAAGGTGACGTCATGCATTCTTTTGTACCTTGAGACTGACGTTACCCATTTCTCCTGCAGACTGTATGGCAGCTTCACCACGATTGGGTTCACTCCATGGGCTGTATCCAGGTAGCACAACCCAGACAGACGAGGGTCTCTTTTGGCGAGCTCCAGCTCCATGAGCAGATCACTTAGGTCTTGAAGCTTGTGGACTTCTTTAAGGTTGATCTTTGGGATGTCCTGCAGTCTCTTGAATAGGGCTTTCTCTATTGCTTCTGCGCTGCCAAAGGTGCGTTCCAGTCTCTGCCATGCAGCAGCGAGACCTGCTTCTGCTTGTCCCACATAGACGGTTCTGAGGCTCTTGATACGGTTTGTAGAGCCTGGGCCCAACCACTTGATCAGGAGGTCGAGCTCCTGTTCCGCAGTGAAGTTGAGATTTGCGATGGCTGCCTTGAAAGTTGCTTTCCAGGCCCTGTAGCTCTCTGCACGATCATCGAACTTCGTGAGACTAGTGTTGATTAGCTCTCTGCTCACCATGAACCTGGCAAACTCAGACATATCTGATTTCTCACCACTTGTTGCCACGACGACTCGTGATGCCCCTGGGGCGTATGGGCTGCCTGGCATGAATGGATGAGATGTTCCCGGGTAAAATGACGTTGCTGCAGGGTTGAGCTGTGGTTTAGCCTCTGTAGATTCTGATGACCGCTGCTTGAGCTGTGGAAGTGGGTCAGGAAACACTTGGTTGCCATCTTGCTGTGGTGGCTGTGTTTGAGAGGGCACCTCTTGGTGACTGTTATTAATTTGCTCGGGTGCTTTAGGTGGCACTGGCACTGGTAGAGGTAAGTTGGAGGTTTCGGTGTTGTCGGCTTGGATGGTACTGCAAACCGGGGTTGCTACAGGTAACTGATTCAGTACATAGTCTCTTGTGCGATCAACTGGATTGTCTGCTTCCAGTGGTGGCGAGTGAGCTGGATCAGGACCTTGGATCAATGCTTGCTCAAGTAGTCTCACTTTAGCTAGCGCAACTTCCTCTTCCATCTGTGACCGAAGAATCTTTATCCGAGCCTCCGCTTCTGCCCTTTTGGCTTCCGCTTTAGCAGCTTCTGCTTTTGCATGGGCTTCTGCTTTAGCGGCTTCTGCTTTTGCAAGGGCTTCTGCTTCTGCCCTTTTGGCTTCTGCTTCTGCCCTTTTGGCTTCTGCTTCTGTCCTTTTGGCTTCTTCCTCTACTTCTCTTTCTGTGAAGGAACGTCTCACCTTGGATTCCTCTGCTCTTATGCGGGCCTCTAGTATCCTGTCGCTCAGGGCTGAGCTTCTTGAGGATGATGACCCGGATGACCGAGAGGAACGTCTAGATGAGGTTGATCGGTGTGATCTGGTTTCTTGCTGGTGAGAGATACGGTGTTCGGCCTTGTCTATGGCATCTTGCACCTTGGCATCTCTTTCCTTGTCTACCTCTTCTGCCTTGCTCAGGTCTGAAAGCGCTTCATCAATTTTAGAGTCTTTTAGAAAGGTAATGTACCTTGTTGCCAGTCTCTTGTATCTTTCATGAGCTGTGTTCAGCCGTTCCATAGTGGCTTGTAAGCATGCGGCATCACCTGATGAGGATTCAAGTCTTGACATGTAATAGGTGACTCGTTCCCACTGTTCTTCCAGGTGTTCACATAGCTCATCTTTCATAGTGTGATAGTTTTCAGCGGCCTTTATCGTGGGTTTGGAAGAGCGCTTCGGTCGGACAACTTGGTCTGCTGAAAGCATGGGCTCTGCCTCCTGGGCTTCATAATGGACAGTATCAGATTGTATTTGCTCTGTTTCAGCAGTGGGGAACTGTCCAAGGTCTTTTTCAGCCATTTTGATTTAAGGTGTACTGTCTCTTTAAGAAACTTGACTTTTGAATAGGGGTCCAAAAATCGTTCTGCAGCTCTGCAAGGACTCCCTGATGAGATTCCCAAGGTGTCTTCAGTAAAACTTGGGGTTCGCAGTGCAGCGATGTGCAGTAATGGGGTATAATGTACTGCAAGTCTATAGAAGGGGTATAGCAGGAGGGAAACAGCAGGTGCATAAACTGTCCCTTTACAATACAAGCAGAGGTGACACAGGACGTGGCAGATGGGAGCTTCCCCTTAGGCTTGTCCAGGCATGCACTGTGCAGGCAGACTAGTGCACAAGGCTTGTTGCTAGGCAGATTACAGGGGAAGTTACAGGGTTCTTAGGGATCTGTAGCCGGGGTATTGAGCTCTTAAGCAGTCTTCTGACTGTTCTGTCCCCACTTAAAGGCGATGGAAGGTGCGTAGTTGTGAGAGGTTGTGAGAGTCTTACCTTCGTTTTTCCTATAGGTGGGGCAGACAGGACCAGAGCGCTCCAGAGTGAAAACATGCACATGCTGAGATGAAACAATGGTGGTTTATTTTCTCCAAAGGTTAGGACATGCAGAGTGCAGTAATCCAAGTACCAGGCATTGAAATCTTCCAGTGATGCTTGCCTCTGAAGCTACTACGTGGTCAGAAGACTTTGCTTCTAGTAGCTCCTATAAGGGATCTTGCTCTCACAAAAGCTCTGGCTGGAATGAACATCCCAGGAAGTGATGCAAGAGGGTCATCAGACACTCCCATGGGCTGGGCAAAAGAAACAGAGGAGCTGAAAAGTCTGACCAGTAGATGGCAGCAGAGACAGGCATGAAAAACATTAAATAACAGTTTTAACTAAGACAAATAGAAACAGCACACTTTCACCAAAATGAAGCATTTGTCCGGCATTATTGTTAGTGCCACTTAATCAGCTGACGATCATTTGCAAAGGTTGGAATCGGCCATTGTGACTTTTGCCTGGTTTGTGGGGGTGGTTCAGCGACAAAGTTGCCCATGAAGCCTCAGTACATCTCCTATCCCCCTCTAGGACCAATATCAGATTGTAGAGGAATTGTGGAAGCAATGATACTTCTAACATTACAGGATGGAATTAAAGAAGTTGTCCAGTTACCAAAACCGATTTTTTTTTTTTCTGATAAATCTTGCTAATATGTGCCCCTCAACACATCTATTATGTTTTTTCAGCAAAATTACCTTTTATTGTGCACTAGCAGCACATGCTCATTGCTGGCTCCAGCTCTGATGGGGTTAATCTCTCCTCTGACTTCCTGTGTTCAGTTCCTACAAGTCCCAGAATTCTTTGTGGCTCTAGGGCGGTGTCTAGCTTATCTAACACACCCATTGTGTCTAATACACCCACTCTGCTCTCCGACCAAACCCTCCTCCCTGCCTCTTCCCAGTGGATGCACTGAGATCATCAATCACACAGACAGCAGCAGCTCTACACAGCCAGGGGAAGAAAGTGTGTGTGCGCGTATATACAGTGTATGTGTATATACAGTGTATGTGTATATATACAGTGTGTGCGCGTATATACAGTGTGTGTGTGTATATATACAGTGTGAGTGTGTGTGTGTGTCATACTCACCTGTCTGCAGGGTCCGGGTGCCATGCCTGCTTCCAGCCCCTGTCTCGGTTCCGCCGCTTCGGCTGTGTGCAGTCTCCCCGGGGCACGTACGAAGCTTGCAGGACCTGGCGGTGGATCACCTGATGCAGTCACCTGACGCATCAGCTGATCGATTCTCGTGGTGTCGCCGGCTTCTTCGCGCTCGGCCGGCTATCAGCTGATCCTGCCGTCAGGGGACTTCATCAACTGATTACCGGCAGCTCCTGCAGTGATCGGCCAGGATCAGACTCCGCTGCAGGAGCTGCCGGTAATCAGCACAGACGTGAGTATTTTTTTTTTTTTTTTTTTTTTGCACTGATGCATCAGCTGATTGTATAATCGGCTTTTATACAATCAGCTGATGTGTCATGTGATTCACGTAGTTTAACCTGACATCATCTGATCGCTTTGCCTTCCAGCAAACCGATCAGATGATATTGGATCCGGATTGGACGGCGCGGGACCCTAACCCAGGATTACTGCGGAGGGGGGTTTATTTCAATAAAGATGGAGTCACTAATTGTGTTGTGTTTTATTTCTAATAAAAATATTTTTCTGTGTGTTGTTTTTTTTTATCATTACTAGAAATTCATGGTGGCCATGTCTAATATTGGCGTGACACCATGAATTTCGGGCTTAGGGCTAGCTGATAATATACAGCTAGCCCTAACTCCATTATTACCTAGCTAGCCACCCGGCATCAGGGCAGCTGGAAGAGTTGGATACAGCTCCAGAAGATGGCGCTTCTATGAAAGCGCCATTTTCTGGGGTGGCTGCGGACTGCAATTCGCAGTGGGGGTGCCCAGAAAGCTTGGGCACCCTTCACTGTGGATTCCAATCCACAGCTGCCTAGTTGTACCCGGCTGGACACTAAAATTAGGAGAAGCTCACGTCATTTTTTTTTTAAAATTATTTCATGAAATTCATGAAATAATTAAAAAAAAAGGGCTTCTCTATATTTTTGGTTCCCAGCCGGGTACAAATAGGCAGCTGGGGGTTGGGGGCAGCCCATACCTGCCTGCTGTACCCGGCTAGCATACAAAAATATGGCGAAGCCCATGTCATTTGTTTTTTTCTTTTTGGGTAAAAAACTGCATACAGTCCAGGATGCAGGATGCTGAGCCTTGTAGTTCTGCAGCTGCTGTCTGCTCTCCTGCATACAATGAACATTTTGAATAAGGAAATGACATCAGAACTTTTTTTTTTTTCATCAACAATCTTTAATGGCATTGTGCACTGATTAAAAACGCAGTGAGCAAAAACGCAGCAAAAAAGGCACCAAATCGCGGCAAAAACGTGACATGCAGCACCGCAGGTGACAGAGCAGAGCAAGTTGGTGACATGCTCTGCTCTGACACATAGTGTGCTGCATGTCACTGTATCCACTCTGGGACTTGTTGTGCAGGTGACCGGATGATACATGTCACTAACTTGCTCCACTCTGTGATTTCTGCTGCATAGTACCAACTGTATACACTCTCACTTGAACAAGTCTCAGAGTGGGGCAGTTAGTGACATGTATCTTCCGGTCACCTGCACAACAAGTCCCAGAGTGGTGAAAGATAGTGACATGCAGCACACTACGTGTCAGAGCAGAGCATGTCACTGTCTCCACTCTGGGACTTGTTGTGCAGGTGACCGGGTGATACATGTCACTAACTGCCCCACTCTGTGATTTCTGCTGCATAGTACCAACTGTATACACTCTCACCTGCACAACAAGTCCCATAGTGGAGACAGTTAGTGACATGTAGCATCCGGTCACCTGCACAACAAGTGCCAGAGTGGAGAAAGATAGTGACATGCAGCACACTATGTGTCAGAGCAGAGCATGTCACTGTCTCCACTCCGCTGACCTCACAGCCCGTACACGCTGCGATGGATGCAGGGGGACACAGAACAAGTAAACGGCCGACACTGGAGTCATCTGATTACTTGGGATGAATGAGAAGTAAAATGCTCTGGTGCTCGATGGGCGAAGCCCATGCCGATTTTTTTTAAAAAAAATTCATTAAAAATAAAAAAACAAAAAAATCACATTGTTTGTGGGCTCCCGCTGCATTTTCTATTGCTAAGGCTAACCAAAGCAGCTACTGGCTGCTAGCCCCTGCTGCTTGGTGTTACTTTCACTGGCAATAGAAATGCAGGGAAGCATTTTTTTTTTATAAAGGTTTTTCCCTGAAAACGTTTTTAAGAAAATGACGTGGGCTTCGCCATATTTTTGTATGCTAGCCAGGTACAGCAGGCAGCTACGGGCTGCCCCCAACCCCCAGCTGCCTAGTTGTACCCGGCTGGGAACCAAAAATATAGAGAAGCCATTTTTTTTAATTATTTCATGAATTTCATGAAATAATTTAAAAAAAAAAATGACGTGAGCTTCGCCTAATGTTAGTGTCCAGCCGGGTACAACTAGGCAGCTGGGGATTGGAATCCACAGTGAAGGGTGCCCAAGCTTTCTGCGAATTGCAGTCCGCAGCCACCCCAGAAAATGGCGCTTTCATAGAAGCGCCATCTTCAGGCGCTGTATCCAACTCTTCCAGTGGCCCTGGTGGCAGGTGGCACGCTGGGTAATAAGGGGTTAATAGCTATGTTTTACCAGCTGGTATAAAGCCCGAGATTCTTAATGTCAGGCCAAGTTTAACCTGGCCATTAAGAATCTCCAACAAAGGGTTTTAAAAAAAAAAAAGACATCACACAGAGAAAAATACTTTATTAGAAATAAATACACAGACACAGTAGGGACTCCATGTTTATTACTCCCTCTCACCCCTCCACGATGGAGAGATTTCTGTACTGACCATGCCAGGAGAGAGCGAGGAAAAGAGAGCGAGCGGGGGGGGGGGAAGAGAGAGAGGGGGGATAAGAGAGAGAGAGGGGGGAGAAGAGAGAGAGAGGGGGGAGAAGAGAGAGAGAGGGGGTGAGAAGAGAGCGAGGGGGGGGAGAAGAGAGCGAGGGGGGGAGAAGAGAGCGAGGGGGGGAGAAGAGAGCGAGGCGGGGAGAAGAGAGCGAGGGGGGGAGAAGAGAGAGAGGGGGGGAGAAGAGAGAGAGGAGGGGAGAAGAGAGAGAGGGGGGGAGAAGAGAGAGGGGGGGAGAAGAGAGAGAGGGGGGGAGAAGAGAGGGGGGGAGAAGAGAGAGAGAGGGAGAAGAGAGCGAGGGGGGAGAAGAGAGAGAGGGGGGGAGAAGAGAGAGAGAAGGGGGAGAAGAGAGAGAGAGGGGGGAGAAGAGAGAGAGGGGGGAGAAGAGAGAGAGAGGGGGGAGAAGAGAGAGAGGGGGGAGAAGAGAGAGAGGGGGGGAGAAGAGAGAGGGGGGAGAAGAGAGAGGGGGGGGAAGAGAGTGGGGGGGAGAAGAGAGCGAGGGGGGGGAGAAGAGAGCGAGGGGGGGAGAAGAGAGAGAGGGGGGGAGAAGAGAGAGAGGGGAGAAGAGAGAGAGGGGGGGAGAAGAGAGAGGGGGGGAGAAGAGAGAGGGGGGGGAAAGAGAGGGGGGGGAAGAGAGAGAGGGGGAGAAGAGAGCGAGGGGGGGAGACGAGAGCGAGGGGGGAGAAGAGAGGGAGGGGGAGAAAAGAGAGAGGGGGGGAGAAGAGAGAGAGGGGGGAGAAGAGAGAGAGGGGGGTAGAAGAGAGAGAGAGGGGGGAGAAGAGAGAGAGAGGGGGGAGAAGAGAGAGGGGGGGAAGAGAGTGAGGGGGGTGGAAGAGAGTGAGGGGGGGAGAAGAGAGAGAGGGGGGGAGAAGAGAGTGGGGAAAGAAGAGGGGGGGCAGAGGTGCTCTGTCACCAACTGTCTCCACTCTGTGACTTGTGGTGCAGGTGACAGAGTGCAGACAGTTGGTCCCATGCAGCAGGACAGATGGCAGAGCACAGCGGTGACATGCCTGTCAGTGTCTTGCTGCTGGGAGGAGCAGATGATCACACTGCCCGACACCGGCCGCTCTCCTGACATCGCAGCAGAGCGGGCGGGTGGACAGTGTGATCACATACTTACGTGCAGGGGGGATTCAGCTGAAGAACCCCCCCCTGTACTGCACACTGGCGCCCCGTTCCTCTCCATCTGCAGGACGCTTCCGGCTCCACACTGACTTCCTCCGGATCCTCCCCTCGATGCTGAGCTGTGACGTGCGGTAGTCACCGCCCACAGCCCTGTCACTCAATCTGAGTGGCGCCGGCATCCTGTGACGTACCCGTCTTGTTTGAGAGCCCGGAAATGCCGGGACGTCAGAGGATGCCGGCGGCCACAGCTCCAGGGGGTCATGTGACAGGCACTGAGCGTGCAGCATAGCGCCGCTCAGTGCCAGAAATGGAAATACAAGCCAATGGAGAAGACGCCTAGAAAGGTAAGTATAACTCCTACAGAAAATAAAAAAAATGGGTGAACCACCCCTTTAATATATAAATCTGTGACAGACTGAATATTTTTATGTCCTGTATTATACAGTTGCGCTCAAAAGTTTACACACCCCGGCAGATTTTTTGCTTTCTTGGCCTTTTTTCAGAGAATATGAATGATAACTCCAAACAGCACAGAGACAAGCCTCCGAGCTTCTGGAACAAGGTAATTTGGAGTGATGAGACCAAAATCGAGCTTTTTGGCCACAACCATAAATGTTACATTTGGAGAGGTGTCAACAAGGCCTATGATGAAAGGAACACCATTCCTACTGTAAAGCACGGAGGTGGATCGCTGATGATGTGGGGATGGGTGAGCTACAAAGATACAGGAAACTTGGTCAAAGGTGAAGGAAAGATGAATGCAGCATGTTATCAGCAAATATAGGAGGCAAATTTGCACTCATCACCCGCAAGCTGCACATGGGACGTACTTGGACGTTCCAACATGACAACGATCTAAAACAGAAGGCCAAGTCGATCTGTCATTGGCTACAGCAGAACAAAGTGAAGGTTCTGGAGTGGCCATCTCAGTCTCCTGACCTCAATATCATTGAGCCACTCTGGGGAGAACTCAAGTGCGCAGTTCATGCAAGAAAGGCCAGGAATTTACAGGAACTGGAGGCTTTTTGCCAAGAAGAATGGGCAGCTTTACCATCTGACTGAGAAGAATGGGCAGCTTTACCATCTGACCAAGAAGAATGGGCGGCTTTACCATCTGACCAAGAAGAATGGGCGGCTTTACCATCTGACCAAGAAGAATGGGCAGCTTTACCATCTGACTGAGAAGAATGGGCAGCTTTACCATCTGACCAAGAAGAATGGGCGGCTTTACCATCTGACCAAGAAGAATGGGCGGCTTTACCATCTGACCAAGAAGAATGGGTAGCTTTACCATCTGAGAAAATAAAGAGCCTCATCCACACCTACCTCAAAAGTCTTCAAGCCGTCATTGATGTTAGAGGAGGCAATACATGGTATTAAGAACTGGGGTATGGGAATTATTCATCTGGGTCATTTGGATGTTTGGTTGTCATTATGATTTAAAAAGAGAAAATACAGAGTGACAATAAATGGCTTCACCAACCACTAATCATGAGTGGAAAGAAAGATTTTGTGTTATCATTTATATTCTCTGACAAAATGCCAAGAAAGCAAAAAATCTGAAGGGGTGTATAAACTTTTGAGCACAACTGTATACACTGTGTGCAGAATTATTAGGTAAATGAGTATTTTGATCACATGATACTTGTTATACATGTCGTCCTACTCCAAGCTGTATAGGCTGAGAGACAACTACCAATGAAGTAAATCAGGTGATGTGCGTCTCTGTAATGAGGAGGGGTGCGGTGTAATGACATCAACACCCTATATAAGGGGTGCTAAATTATTAGGCAACTTCCTTTCCTTTGGCAAAATGGGTCAGAAGAGAGATTTGACGGGCTCTGAAAAGTCCAAAATTGTGAGATGTCCTGTAGAGGGATACAGCAGTCTTGAAATTGACAAACTTTTGAAGCGTGATCACCGAACAATCAAGCGTTTCATGGCAAATAGCCAGCAGGGTCGCAAGAAGAGTGTTGGGCAAAAAAGGGGAAAAATAACTGCCCATGAATTGAGGAAAATCAAGCGTGAAGCTGCCAAGATGCCATTTGCCACCAGTTTGGCCTATTTCAGAGCTGCAACGTTACTGGAGTATCAAAAAGCACAAGGTGTGCCATACTCAGAGATATGGCCAAGGTAAGGAAGGCTGAAAACCCACCACCTCTGAACAAGAAACATAAGATAAAACCTCAAGACTGGGCCAAGAAATATCTTAAGACTGATTTTTCAAAGGTTTTATGGACTGATGAAATGAGAGTGACTCTTGATGGGCCAGATGGATGGGCCAGAGGCTGGATCAGTAAAGGGCAGAGAGCTCCACTCCGACTCAGAAGCCAGCAAGGTGGAGGTGGGATACTGGTATGGGCTGGTATCATCAAAGATCAACTTGTGGGACCTTTTTGGGTTGAGGGTGGAGTGAAGCTCAACTCCCAGACCTACTGCCAGTTTCTGGAAGACAACTTCTTCAAGCAGTGGTACAGGAAGAAGTCGGTATCGTTCAAGAAAAACGTGATTTTCATGCAGGACAATGCTCCATCACATGCATCCAACTACTCCACAGCGTGGCTGGCCAGTAAAGGGCTAAAAGATGAAAAAATAATGGCATGGCCCCCTTGTTCCCCTGATCTGAACCCCATAGAGAACCTGTGGTCCCTCATAAAATGTGAGATCAACAGGGAGGGAAAACAGTACACCTCTCGGAGCAGTGTCTGGAGGCTTTGGTGGCTGCTGCACGCAATGTTGATCATAAACAGATCAAGCAATGACAGAATCTATGGATGGTCGGCTGCTGAGTGTCATCAGAAAGAAAGGTGGCTATATTGGTCACTAATTCTTTTGGATTTTGTTTTTGCTTGTCAGAAATGTTTATTTCTAAATTTTGTGCAGTTATATTGGTTTACCTGATGAAAATACACAAGTGAGATGGGAATAGATTTGTTTTTTTTATTAAGTTGCCTAATAATTCAGCACAGTACCTGCACAAACAGATATCCTCCTAAGATAGCCAAATCTAAAAAAAAAACCACTGCAACTTCCAAATATATTAAGCTTTGATATTTATGAGTCTTTTGCATTGATTGAGAACATAGTTGTTGATCAATAATAAAAAAAATCCTCTAAAATACAACTTGCCTAATAATTCTGCACACGGTGTATAAAATAACACCGATGGTCCGGTAACCCATATGACTTACCGGATTTTCTTTAGCCGGCAGCACAGAGATGGAGACTTTACTGGTAGTTGATAATCCAAACCCTTCTTGATCTGTAGCACTGACGGTTAGGACATATTTTTGGTTTTTCTGGAAAAAAAATAAACAACAACATGCAGATTATCACGACTGAGACTTTCCTGATACATTTTTTTTTCTTGCTGTCAAAATGAGTTAACTGTGAACCAGTCAGTGAGCTCTTTTCGATGGATATAGTTTGACACTTTTTTTTTTTTTTTTTAGCTCTCGTCTCCTGAGCTCCTCTGCTCTGATTTTTCGGTACAGGCTAGTGTTGAGCGGACCCGGATCTGAAAAATCCGGATCCGCACGGTTCGAGGTTCCGATCCGAGTCCGACCAGTACCCGGGATCCGGGGTGCACGATCCATATCCGTTTTTCTCTCTCTCACTCTCACTCTCTCTCACTCTCTCTCGTCCTGGATCCGACTCCCCATTCATTTACATAGCCGCGGATTACGGATCGGATCCGGACTTTGACGGCAACCCGATCCGGATCCGTTTTTCTCTCTCTCTCACTCGCACTCGTCCCGGATCCGACTCCCCATTCATTTACATAGCCGCGGATTACGGATCGGATCCGGACTTCGACAGCAACCCGACCCGGATCCGTCGGACCCGGATTATAGCCGATCCGCTCAACTCTAGTACAGGCCACACAACAGTTCAGATCAACTCTGTTACGATCAAATAAATTTAGGAGGGTAACCCACAAACCTCATGGCTTAATCCGGGTTTATCCAAGCTGATCAGTCCAGATTTGGGATCAATCCGAAACATTTCACTGTTTGGCACACCGGGTGTCTGGTCAGTTATTGAATATTGTACTATCCCATTGTTGGTGGTCTCACTATCGTCAGCATCAGTCGCTAAAACCTTCACCACAGCCGTACCTTTAAGAGAGATACAATCAGAATCCATACAAACTAGGTGGATATCCTTGAAGTGTATAAGTAATGACAAATTTGTCCTAAGCCTATCATATCCAGTACTGGTCCAAAAGTTTGTACACCCGTTCATGCAATGGTTTTCCTTGTTCTTATTGGCATGTGCACCTTGAAAATTCAGACCGAAGGCATCAAAACCACGGAGTAAAGAAACACGTGTGATATAGACCATAATGTATGTTGAACCTTAGATTTATCATTGAGCTTGTAAGCGCAGTGCATGTCCGGTGGTCGGTCACCTAGGCAACGAGCCATATATAAGATTTTATAAAAATGTGTTAAAGTGCTGCACAATGGTTTTAGACTGGCGTGGGAAAAATGGCACAAAGTGAGAATGGTTAAAAAAAATAGGTGTTAATAGTTTCTTTTTTTTAGTAATTATCTATATATAATCAATATTTGGTGTGACCTTCCTTTGCCTTCTTCTAGGTACACTTACAATTTCAGGGTATTAATCAGGTGTATGAGTAACCAATTGTACCAAACAGGTGATAATCATCATCATTTTCATATGTTGAAAGTAATTAACAGAAACAGCAGTGTAGGAGGCTTAAACCTGGGTGAGGAACAGACAAACTCTGCTACAAAGGTGAGGTTGTGGAAGATGGTTTCATGTCACAGGTCATACATACACCATGGCAAGACTGAGCACAGCAACAAGACACAAGGTAGTTATACTGCATCAGGAAGGTCTCTCCCTGGATAATAATTCAAAGCAGTTTGGGGGTTCAGGATGTGCGGTTCAGCACCAAGAAATGGGCAACGTTGAGGACCAGTGATCGGCCAAGGAAACTTTGTGCAGCAGTTGAAAGACACATCATGGTTACTTCTTCTTCGGAAGATATCCAGCAGTGACATCAGCTAAGAACCAAAAACTCAGAAACCTGACAAACCGCATGGAAACTCTAGCACCGGTGTCCCTGCATGGCTCTTCCTCTCCCCAGTAGGGACACCAACTCACTCAACACCGTGGCCTGGTTCCCTGCTGTCCTCCACTTGTGGCTTCCCTGTCTACTCCTCCTGTGGCTTTTGCACAATGCACAGGCCTTCTGGGAATAAACCTAGGGTGCAGGCGCGCACACCTACCCTGATGTTAAAA
The DNA here is from genome assembly GCF_048569485.1 of Anomaloglossus baeobatrachus. NCBI lineage: Eukaryota > Metazoa > Chordata > Amphibia > Anura > Aromobatidae > Anomaloglossus > Anomaloglossus baeobatrachus. Next base: position 187,908,400 of record NC_134362.1, on the reverse strand, counting down.
GGCCAGCATGCCATTTCCCAGAAGTTCCTTTGCTGAGAACCACTAGGTTCTTAAGGCACCGTCCCACTAGGGGAGGTGCCTGAGCAATAAGGTCAATTAGGTTTTGTCCTGGTAGCAAGCTAGTTATCAGGTCCTGTAGTCCACTGGCCCTTACTTATGCCAGTGTTGATCTTTTCATTCTTGTCACTCTGTCTTGGCTGTGCCCTCTGTACCCGCCAATTCCTGCTGTCCTATCTGCCTCAGCCAGTGATTGGCCAAAGAAACTTTGTGCAGCAGATGAAGGACACATCATAGTTATTTCTTTTCAGATATCCAGCAGTGACATCAGCTTAGAACTGGAAGGAACCAGTGGCCAAAAACTCAGAAACCAGACCAACCACATGGAATCTGTAGTCTCGGCTTCCCTGCATGGCTCTACCTGCCCCCAGCAGGGACACCAACTCACCGCGGTGGCCGGCCTGCTTTTACGCGGTCCTGTGGCTTCCCTGCCTCCTCCAGGGCCCTTAGCACAAAGACCTTCTGGGAATGAGCCTACGGTGCATGCACACATATCTCCCCTGCTCTTAAAGGGATGGCGTGCCATTTCCTGGAAGTGCCTTGCTGAGAGGTACTGGGTACTTAATGCACTCTCCCACTACGGGAGGTGCCTGAGCAATAAGGTCAGTAAGGTTGTGTCTGTGCCGCCCCAGCAGCGGATCGAACCGCTCGGATCCGTGGGCAATGTCCTTTCGTGGCTCAAGGGTCTCCGGACCCGGGGGCTCGGGGCCACACTCTAAAGTAAAAGGGGACATTTACAGGGAGATGATAGTTCGTGACGCCACTCGTGGTGTGCGGTAATTGGAGGTACCGCTGCTGCTGTTGTTGGGAGTACCCGGGCTGATGAATTGGGGCAGCAAGGTGTTATTACCCTCCACCAGTAGGGTTATGCCCTGGGACTCTGGATGGTGCTACTGGGTGCCGTGACAGGAAGATCACTCATGTACTCACTCAGCCGATAAGCAGCCGCTGACAACCGGGTAAACCAAGTCTCTAGGTGCCAAGTCTCAAGGGGAGCTCGTCCGGTTCCCGTCCCCTGCAGCACTGCCTGGTGGTCCGTGACCTGCCTCCTGGCATAAAGTTTAGATTCACTGAAGTGTTCCCTGTAGTTTGGAACTTGCCGGGCCCCGTTCCCCTCTGTGGCTAAGTGTGGGAGCCTGCTCTCAGGGCTCACGCTTGGGATTTTTGTGGGCTACGTATGTGGAAGGCCCTATCCCCCTCGTTGCACTGGTGCCCCGATTCTGGAGCTGGTGGGAACAGTCCATAAAGGCTCCGCTCTTCGCAGGCTAATTGCTGGGTAGCCTGAAGCTTCTCCCCAACCTAGGGTCCGTGTACCCCGCCGTGCCTTCGGTCGTGGACCGGTGATAGGACCAGGCTGCTGACCATCCTCTTTGACAGGTCCCAGGCACATAACCTTAATCCCCTGCGACTGGGGGTCCGACTCCTCTAGGTCCAGACCACCGCCTGCAACCTAGACAGCTACTTTCTGGAGCCACCGCTCCCTCCTTCCTCCACTTCCCTCTACTTCTCCTTCACTCTCCTATACTTCACTTCACTGACACTCTCCTGACCCCTAGGTGGGTGACCCTATTCCACTCAAGCCGCTCAGTGGTGTGTCTGGTGGATGTGGTGCAGGGTGTTCATAGGATTTGATTTGCTGTTGGAGGAAGCACTGTAAGATGGTGACCCAGAACCATGAGGGATTTGAATACTGCACTAAAGAGAAGGAGCGTGCAGTACCCTGTGATGACCTGATAGTCCAGGGGCGTCACATGTCCCCTGCTCTTAAAGGGATGGCGCGCCATTTCCTGGAAGTGCCTTCCTTAGAGGCACTGGGTACCTAATGTACTCTCCCAGTACAGGAGGTGCCTGTGCCATAAGGTCAGTAAGGTTGTGTCCTGCTAGCAAGCTAGTTGCCAGATCCTGTAGTCCACGGTCCACTACCTACGCCAGTGTTGATCTTTTCATACTTGTCACCCTGTCTGGACCATGTCGTAGGTACCCGCCAGTTCCTGCTGCCCTACCTGCCTCAGCCTTCCCGTCTGCACCGGTCAGCCCTTGAGACTCTGCCTGCCTGTCCTGGTTCTAGTCAGCCGGAGAGACTCTGCTTGTCTGCCCCTGAGCCTGTCCATACCAGTGTCCCTCCTTGCCCTGGAGGTCAGCTGCCACAGTGACGGATACTGCCCTGGGGGTGGCACCTGGCGTCTGCTTCGGCAGACACTTAGTCAAGCCCCTCCCAGTAAAGGGTAAGTCCGGGTCCCCCCAGTGGTCCAGTGGGTCCACTCCTTTGCAGCATTTTTTCCGCACTTTCCTAAAACGTCTGCACAGTCCCACATATCTCAAGAACGGCTGAACATTTTAATAAATAGTAATTTGAAAAAGCCTATCCAACAACCCCATCTACAAACATGGAAATAACCCTTTACAAAAAGTAGCTTTTCATAGTGTCTTTACCGGGTAGCGCGTCCTCCTTCACGCTGCTATCATAATACTCCTGTGTGAACACCGGCCTGTTGTCATTCTGGTCTGTGACCTTAATGACGATTTCCATTGGACCTTCCAACGTTTGTCCCGACTCCGATATAGCAAATAAATTCACCTGAAATCAGCAATTTCTGTCCATATTAATCTTGTGTCGCCATTTAACATAACAATAAAATTCTTTGCATTCAAACCGGTATATAGGCAAAGTGGAGGCGTGGCCTACAGCAACCAATCAGGTTGAAGATCTCATTTACCAAAGTTTTGTAGAAAGGGAAACCGGTAATGTAATTGGTTGATATGTGCAACTCCACCCACTTTTTTTGAAAGACTGACACATGGCACTATGTGGAGAGGAGCTGTCTTGTGCTCAGTGCCAAAAAAACAAACTGCTTCGTCCTGTGGCTAATTTTCATTTTTAAGTTTATTTTCGCTCCTTCTTCCAAGAATTATAATTTTTTTTATTATTCGGACAACGTCTTTTTTTTGTCGAATGAGTTATAGTTTTCAATTGCACTACTTAGTTCATGGTACAATGTACTGACAAAACGAGGGAAAGATTGCAGATGGGGGAAATGGTATATTATTATTATTATTATTATTTAAGAGTCAAATAAAAAATTCATACATTTGTAAAAAAAAAAATGTAAAAAAATATATAGATGGATAGGTTATTATCTGATATTTATTTTTCTTTTACAAATGTCTGAGTTTCTATATTCCACTCCTAAATAATAATAAAATTAATAACAAAAATATTACTTTTTATTAATACTTGTAGTGTTGTTATTATTATTATTGTTATTATTATCATTATTTATGTGTCAAATAAAGAACTTTAGAAAGGTAAAAAAAATAAAAAAAGTGTGTGTATATATATATATATATATATATATATATACACACATACATAGATTGGTAGATTATATTAAATATTTATTTATCTATCTTTATCTATCTATCTGTTTAGAAATTTCAGAATTTCTTTATTTCCCTCCTAAATAATACAATTAATCATAAAAATATTATTTTTTTATTCATATTTGTATTATTTTTATTACTACTATAGTACTACTATTATTATTATTTAAGAGTCAAATAAAAAAATTCAGACATTTCTAAAAAAAGTAAACAAATATATAGATGGATACATTATTTTATAGATTGTTATACCTATTTTTTTTTTTTTTAGAAATTTTTGAATTTCTTTATTATTACTCTATTTTATGTCTGAGTCAAAGAAATACTGCATGGAAAATAATTCTATAATACAATTAATAATAATAAATATATATATATATATATATATATATATATATATATATATATATACTGTATGTATGTAAAGCGCTGTGGAATTATTAATTATTTTTCTATTTTTTTTTTACAAATGTCTGAGTTTCTATATTCCACTCCTAAATAATAATAAAATCAATAATAAAAATATTACTTTTTATCAATACTTGTAGTGTTGTTATTATTATTATTAGTACTATTATTATTATTATTATTTATGAGTCAAATAAAGAACTGTAGAAGGGTTAGAAAAAAAAATGTGTGTGTGTATATATATATATATATATATATATATATATATATACACACACATAGATTGGTAGATTATATTATATATTTATTTATTTATCTATTTGTTTAGAAATTTCAGAATTTCTTTATTTCACTCCAAAATAATAATAAAATTAATCATAAAAATATTAATTTTTTTTATTCATATTTGTATTATTTTTATTACTACTATAGTACTACTATTATTATTTAAGGGTCAAATAAAAAAATTCAGAGGTTTCTAAAAAAAAATGTAAACAAATATATAGATGGATATATTATTCTATATATTGATATACCTATTTTTTTTTTTAAATATCTGAATTTCTTTATTATGTTTCTATTTTATTTACGAGTTAAAGAAATACTGCATAGAAAATAATTATATATTACAATTAATAATAATTATATATATATATATATATATACTGTATGTATGTAAAGCGCTGTGGAATTGATGGCGCTACGTAAGTGAATAAAAATTATTATTATATACCTATATATAATTATTATTATTATTTAAAAGTCAAATAAAGACATAAGTAAAGTGGTGTGGAATTAATGGCGCTATGTAGGTGAATAAATATTATATACATATAGATATATATATATATATATTATATATATATATATATATATATATATATACAGTATATGTATATAACAATAATATTTATGCACTTATACAGCGCCATTAATTCCAAGGTGCTTTACATTCACATATAGAATATATATACATATATATATCTATATATATATATATGTATATGTATATATATATATATATATATATATATATATATATATTTATGATTAGTATTATTATTATGTTTATTATTATCATTTATTTATTTTATTTTTTTAAAGAAATTTCTATATTTCTTCAACTCTTAAATAATATAGAATAATCAAGAAATTCTGAAATTTCTAAAAAAAATTATATATCTATATTTGTTTTTGTTTCTAGAAATTCCTGAATTTCTTTATTTGACTCCTAAATAATAATAAATATAAAAATAATATATACACACATTATTATATTTTTCCATTGATGGAGTGGTATGAGGGCTTTTTTTATTTATCTATTTTTTTTATTTATATTTGCATTGTAAGCTGTTGTTTCTAGTGACACTATGTTCGGATACATACAACATTTTGATCACTTTTTGTTGCAGCAGCCATAGTGCCTCCATGAATACCATAATAGTTAATAGAATCTTCCCACCCCCACTCAAAGTGTCAACTAAGAGCTCCTCGTGGGCACAGCTATAGGGGGGCAGAGGTAGCAGTCGCATCTGGGACCTGGTGGCAGCAGAATTAGAAATGGCGTTACAGATTTTGCCTTGAAGCCTGGGATCTGGAGGGTACACCTCTGGTGCCCCCTGATAATGGTGCCGGCAGGGACCACAGAAAGGCCGGGTACTTACTTTGTACTCAGCGATGTTTTCCCGGTCCAGGGTTCGGGTCACCATGATCCAACCAGTTGTTCTTTCCATAGTAAATACCCCAATAGGCTCTGAATCAGCTCCAGGGCCGGATATACCATAAAACACAGTAGAGTCCGTAGAGAACCTAACCTGTGGAGATGACAAAATGAATATACTAAAAAAAACCAAAGTGGTTATAGGAGGTAGATGTTGTATTTGACTCTGTCTAATCATAATCGGTCACTTCCCCCATTGTAAATTAGGGCCGGCTCCAGGTTTCTCTTGTTGTAGTCTCCATACCTGGACAATTCGTTTTGGAAATGGACCGCGTTCATTCTCAGAGAGGTGGATTGGGGGTATTATCCAAGCTCTTTTCTTTCTTCTCAGGAGAACACTGGTTTCTTTCTTCTCAGGAGAGGACATTTGGGCCTGTGAACCACAAATCCAGTTGATAAAGTCAAATGATTCCTACAACGCTTTCTGATACATACATTCACATGAAGGGAAGGAGCATCTTTTCCGAGACATAACTAAGTTTCCATATGGAGGCACCACTGTATAGACTGGGTGACGTCAAGTGACCCCCAAACTTGTTTAGGTCTTCGTCAGATTGTGAGGACATTCTCAGATGATAGAGGATCCACCCCCGAAAGCTGAGCTATTAGACTGCAAAGGACCCATATATTGTTCTCGTACAGAGTCCCCCTGTGTCGCCCAGAGCTATGGGGTACTCTGTCCCGGGCCTTACATACACGGGGACGCGGTGTCACGGTTGTGGACTGGCCGTTGCCCGGTTCCATGACCCTGGGGACGCTTTTTAATGGGATGTATGTACAAGGGAGATAAGAGTTTATAATGTGACGCCACTTGTGGGTTGCGGTTATAGTGGTGAAACCGCCGCTGCTTGGGTGGTACCCCGTGGGGCTGATGGTGGTGGCAACTTGGATGGTAGGCCCTCCACAGGTAGGACCATGCCCCGGGGTATGTAGAATAACGTCTATGGTAGAAGAAGGGAGACCACGCGGAGGGGTGTAATTCAATTTCTTTGTACTCACAGTAGGATGGAACTGTGAGCCAAGGACGGTTGGTTCAGACCCCTGGTCCCTTTCTTCCCAGTCCGGTGTGGTGATCTCATTGCTCTCTCCCCAGCACCTCTCTCTCTGTTTGGTGGGACCCCGTAGCCTGGAGCTTTTCTGGGTACCCTACTGTCTGTCGGCAGTTTCTTGTCCGTACGGCAGGCAGTGTGAACGCTGTAGGGTTGGTGTTTAGTTCCGATCCCTGGTTCGCTTGGTACTGCTGATTCCCCCTGATTCTTTGGGTCAGTGAGGTCTGTGAAGGTCCCCTCACTGCGCAGGTATTTGCCAGGCCGCGTGAAGCTGATACTTGACCTAGGACCCTGTGCCCCATCGGTGCTCTGGTTCCAGAGGTACCTTGGTGTATCTTCCCTGGCAACCACTCTACTCACCGAGGTCACCGTTGCACAACCCCGTTACGTGACACGTCCGTCCTTGTCAACTGTCTCTGAAGTTCTCCTCTGGTCCCTTCCCACCAGGCTGTCTAGTGGACTGGACAGGCTCCACCCTCTGGGTGGCCATCCATTGGGTCACTAACTAGTCAGTCAACCCTAGTGAAGAGTGGGAAACTGGGGATTTTATGTGTGTAAGTGGTACCGGCACTGGTATTCCAGGTCCCTGGGGGTAGGCCCTGCATCATTGTCAGGATGCAGTACCTTGTAGTGCCCTGCGTAGTTCGGGCGCTATACCTCTTCTGTCTGTGTCTGCCAGTGGGCAACACAGTTACTCTATAAAGAAGCGTTTGTTTGGTGTTGTGTATTGGGAAAACCCCTCCATAAAATGAGCTGTCAGATCTACAATAGGATGAAGTGGTCCTTGATGGTAGAGTGGTCCTTGACCACTCAAAGATACCACGTCCCTTTTCGTCACACACTGGAAGCAGGATCCTAGCCAACTCTGGCATGACATTCATACTCAGGTACCAGCCTAGGGGAGAATCCCGCGTGAGCCAAAACACACTACGACAAGGGTAACACCACAACAAACAAGGGAAACACTAGGGACACTTTAACAACGGAGGGCTTTAGGACTAGTGAGAGGGAGATGGACACCTCCTCCACTTACCTGCTGCTGCACCCTGCACTCTTACCCAGTCCCTATACAGGTTTCTTACCTGACGTCGAGCAGGAACCTGAAGCCCTGAGAGATCCTACAATATTTCCTAGCTAGGGAGTGGGCAGGTAAGGGACGCTAGCCCCCACAGCTGCATTAAAAAAGCACACCAGGGAAGGAAGACAGACAGGGGGAAAACGCTACAACAGACAGCAGCCACCACAACAACTTCAACAGAGGGTGTCAGCAGCTACTTCCACCTCCTGGCCTCGCATCCCAATGGCAAAGAAAGTAGCCGGCACCCCCTGCTGTTAGCAGAAAGTATATAAAGGTACTAGGAGTGGTTGTGGAGCCCCACAGGTGCGGTGTAGCGGTGCATTACCTTCAGGGACTCCACGTGGAGGGAACAGTCTGGTCACAGGTAGGGAATCTTCTCTTTAGGATTTTCGTGACGCCACTCTCGGTATTGCGGTCAGGGTGACCGCCACTGCAGATTAGGGGTGCCTGGGACTGATGGCAGGTGCAGTTATTCGTAGTGGCCTGCCGAGAGTGAGGCAAGCCCCAGGGCCCTGTGTAGCTGTGTGGAACCACAAGTCGCAGAATGACTCAAACACAAGCAGAATGTCTTTCAGGAATTTTACTCACATTAGGTGGCAGGGTGAGTAACCCGGGCGTAGCTGGGATGAACCAGGCTGGAACCAGGCGTCCTTCAGGCTGACTTGTGAGGGTGGCTACTGACTCACCATCTCTAGCCCTTCTGTTGTTTGTGATGACCCCGACTTGCAGTCCCTACGGGGGTCAGCCAGGGAAGTTGCTGCTCCCCTCGTTTCGGCCCGTTTGCTTGTAGCCTGGACCAGGTCACTCCGGCTGCTTGCCTCCTGTGAACTATGGGCCCTCTCTTTGCTACGTGGCTGCGGACTCTGTGGTGGTATGGTGTGGGCTTTAAGGGCCCCACACCGGCAGGTTTGGCAGAAGAAAGCTGGATCTATCTCTGCACTGGGACCCGTTACCCTTGCGGGCCTGGTACCTCCCTGGCAGTCCCCTTACTCTGCCACCCCTTTGCTCTCTCTAGCCTTGGGTGGATTTCGGGCGGCACTACCAGGTGACCAATCTCCCCCGTCAGTGGTCACTGCGCGTACGCTGTCAGCTTGTGTCAGACTCCAGGGTCTGCTGCATGCGTCTACTCTCCCTGAGCTGCACTCACTAACTGGCTCACTCGTGGGTTGTGCACGTCCGCTCTGTCTGAGCTCCACTCCCAGACTCCTCACTCCTCAACTCTCTTCTCCAGACTGCTTGTTCCTCCTTCTTTCTCTTTCCCCACTGTGCCTGCCTACGCCACCTAGCAACCAGGCTCTCCATCACACCCCTTGAGTGGACATGGAGACCACGCCCTCTCCTGGAAGCTCTTAGGAGTCCTCTCAAAGGTCGATGTGTGAGACCTGATTACTATGCGCCTGTGTAGTCATACCTCGGTCAGCCTTCTGGATTACCTGTATTGCACTGCCCCCAGCATGGCTGCAGTACTCAGTGGTGCCTGACCAGGTCAGGGGCGCCACATGGTCCCAAACCCAAAAACACCTGAGATGGTAATGAGACTGCTTGCTGGGAAGGAATACAGATATTAACCCCTTAACAACCGCGGGCAGTAAAATTACGTCATAGCAGTCATAACGTTACTGCCCGCGGTCTGCCGGCAGCAGCATGCCGCGATCGGCGCACATCTCAGCTGATTTTCACAGCTGAGATGTGTGCCTGCTAGGCACGAGCAGAATCGTTATCTGCTCGTGCCGTTTAACCCCTGTAATGGCGCTGTCAATATGTGACAGCGCCATTATAAACGCGATCGCGGTAAAGTTTACTTACCGCCCGATACCGGAAGTCACGTGACATGATAACGTGACTTCCGGTGGTTGTCATGGTAGCACAAGGTCATGTGATGACTCCTGTGCTAGACATAAACCACTTTCACTTTCGCTTTGTACGGAGGCCAGGGAAGCAGGAAGTGCACGTATCTGCTGTTTACAGCTCTGTAGCTGTGATCTGCAGATAGGGCAGAGCGATCGGCTTGCTGATCGCTATAGCCCCCTAGGGGGACTAGTAAAATAAAAAAAAAAAGAAGTAAAGAAAAAAGTTTTAAAAAATTAAAAAAAACAAAAAAACCTAAAAGTTCAAATCACCCCATTGAAAATTAAAGGGTTAAAAAAATTAAAAATATACACCCATTTGGTATCGCCGTGTTCAGAAACGCCCGATCTATCAAAATATAAAATCAATTAATCTGATCAGTAAACGGCGTAGCGGCAAAAAAGTTAAACGCCAAAATGACCTTTTTTGTCGCCACAACTTTTGCGCCAAATGCAATAACAGGCGATCAAAACGTGGCATCTGCGCAAAAATGGTACCGTTAAAAACGTCAGCTCGAGTCGAAAAAATAAGCCATCACTGAGCCATAGATCCCGAAAAATGAGAACGCTACGGGTCAGGGAATATGGCGTAAAACGTGTGCCACTTTTTTCAGACAAACGTCCGAATTTTTTTTAACCCCTTATATAAAAGTAAATGTGGCGCCCTGGACAAGCCAGGGGCCACAGGTAACAACACACACACACCCCCACCCCCAGCAGTTCACAGCAGTCATCCTCAGTGAGACCTGATTTCTTCCCTTGGGTTCAGACAGACACACCAGGTGGGCGGAGTCAAGCAGATAGGCACGCCCACCGAGGAGTCTAGCTGGCCTGAGGCAAAAACCAGCTCAGACAAGTCCAGGCAGAGGAAGAGAGAGGAGGTCTGCAGAGAGGCAGACGCAGACTGGGGCCTAGGTTGGAGCCTAGGTCCCTCGTGTAGCCAGTGAGGCAGACAGTAGTGGCCGTCTGCAGGAGTCGGGAAGACAGTCTTGGTGGAACCGTAGGTAGCCGGGACAGGGTAGTGGCCCGTCCGGTACCGAACCGGGGAGTCAGCTGGAAACCGGAGTGCAGGAGGAGCGTACACGAAGGGGAAGGAAAGGACTTACACTACCAGCCTGGGGTCAGGGGAAAAACACCGCAGCCGTCTGTGGGACCCGTCCATCCAGCAGTTTGTTTTACCGGAGACTTTGCATTCATCATTGGCTGAGTGAGTACCACCGTGCCGTGCGGCACAGCGCTGCCCCCGCGACCCTGCACCTCACCAGGCCCGTAACCCGCCTGCCATCCATCCCTACCCCTCACCGGGGCCCTGGGACAACCAACCCCCCTACCCACGGAGGGGAGAACCAACATCCAAGCTGCTCCCTGTCATCGCTCCCGGGATCCCCGTCCAGAGCAGCGGTGGTGTCAAAACCTCACCACAACCGTGGGTGGCGTCACGGACAATATCCCTAAACCAAACCACCCCCTTTCACTCACGGGCGAGAAATGCTGCTCGAGTCCCCGGGATCCGGCCCATCGCTCGAGCCACCTAGCAGCAGCAGCCGGACCCGAGCAGTGGGTGAGCGCAGCGTCCCCTCCTCCGCCTGCGACATAAACCTATACATGTTTGGTGTCTACGAACTCGCACTGACCTGAGGCATCACACCCACACATCAGTTTTAGCATACAGTGAACACAGTGAATAAAATATCTCAAAAACAATAGTGCTATCGCACTTTTTTTGCAATTTTTCTGCATTTGGAATTTTTTTGCCGTTTTCCAGTACACTATATGGTAAAACCTATGGTTTAATTTAAAAAGTACAGCTCGTTCTGCAAAAAATGAGCCCTTACATGACCATATTGACTGAAAACTAAAAAACTTATGTCTCTCAGAAAAAGAATGGCGAAAAAAAAAAACGGAAAGCGAAAAATCGGCCGGTCGTTAAGTGGTTAAGCCTACGACTTCCAAAGGAAAGGAAACACATTAAATATTGAGACTCAAGTCCTGAATCTGTCACTAGGCTCATAATGGAGAGACACAGCCATGACACCTCCTCTAGTGTGGCCAACCCATGCCCCTTGCAAGCGCTCTTTCCCCTCTGCTGCAGTCATCCTCCATCAACTAATGATGGTTCTCTTCTTTAGGAGGGCTGGAAAAAGACTTCAGGCACAACGGCTCAGACCGAAGCGCTTTCTTGCTCCTGTGCAGTAATATTAACCCTATATTATTATGGGCAGTAAAAAAACTGTTTTGTTTACTGCTCACTATAAATAATGTGTTTACTTGACTACATGATTGAAGCCCGGTATGACTGACAGGTCTCTTTTTAGAAATATACACAGGGAGGGAACTGTCAGTCAGCTGGAGAGGGGCAAGGAGAAATTGGCCGTCAATTCAAAGTATGGAGACTATGAAACGCAGCAGTGTTTCAGAGTAAATTATCTGTATAGTCCCGGTTTACGCGTTTCGAGGTTATGACTAAGAGGCAGGTAGCCTCGAAACGCGTAAACCAGGACTATGGTGGATTTTATATGTCCATTTTTGTAATTTTTTTTAATAAGAATTGACAATACCTGTTGTTCTCTTTCATTCCACAAGAACATAGGCACGGAGTGGCGCTTTCCGTCGACATCCCATGCATTCAGCACAAAACTGACAGATCCGTCGTGGAGGGTGATCGACCTCTTCACCGTCACTTTACCGTCGGGGAACACCCTGAAGCGGGTGTCCTCGGGCGAGTACAGCGCCCGGTTATTAACGGAGCAGGATGTAAAGGTCACTAAAAACAATAAAAACATTTTTATTAATATCTTGTCATGATAATGACGCCCTCTTTGCACCTCTAATATGTTTCTGCTTCCATGGTTCTTTTACGGCAAATAATAAAAAAATGCAACCTCGCTTAACCGGCCAGCGAGTCTCAACATTAACTGAAGTGTATTATATCCCGATCTGGAGAACTCTGGAATTTGAGTGATTTCCTTCTGAGGTTTCTGTGGAATTTATTAGTGAGATGGACAGATGTATATCCCTGCAAGATAGTGATGGTATATTGCACAGATGAGCCAAAAGGGCTGCCAAAATTAGTGTATGGTCAGCTGCAAGTGGGTGTGAGTGTGATCGTGCGGGGAACATGGGAAGGGGGCACAATGCTGCATTTTCATGCTCAGGATTGGTGGGGGGAGATCCCAGAGGTTGGACCCCCACAATAGTAAATTGATGGTTTAGAAAATGGAACACCCCTTTAAGGGGGGGTGGGGCACTAAAACTGCTAATAGTCATATCTATGTATATGATCCTGGAGGACCCCAGCACTAAAGCTATTCGATCATGGACAGCATGAGTTTTCCAGACTTTCCGTGACTCATCCCATTGGGTTACATTATAATGGCTGATAACAGAGTACAACAGACTGAATTTAAAGCATTTTCTGGGATTTTAATAAAAGGACCAACTCCTAGGACCTCCACAGCCCTCACTTCATACATGTAGCTCTGTACATATGGTTGTAGATGTGCAACGGCACCAATTTAAAGGAGCACCCTGAGCAAAATTGCAATCCTTGGACTTAAACTTCCCAAAGTGTCTTTTTCTTTTCCTCCACCTTCCAGATTTTAGCGTTGGGCCTACGTCTTCATCTATCCATGTACTCGGCTGGGCATCCATCCCTGTGCTCGGCTGGGCATCCATCCAGGTGCTTGGCTGGGCATCCATCCAGGTGCTTGGCTGGGCATCCATCCAGGTGCTTGGCTGGGCATCCATCCAGGTGCTTGGCTGGGCATCCATCCAGGTGCTTGGCTGGGCATCCATCCATGTACTTGGCTGGGCATCCATCCATGTGCTTAGCTGGGCATCCATCCATGTGCTTGGCTGGGCATCCATCCATGTGCTTGGCTGGGCATCCATCCATGTGCTTGGCTGGGCATCCATCCATGTGCTTGGCTGGGCATCTATCCATGTGCTTGGCTGGGCATCCATCCATGTGCTTGGCTGGGCATCCATCCATGTGCTTGGCTGGGCATCTATCCATGTGCTCAGCTGGGCATCCATCCATGTGCTTGGCTGGGCATCCATCCATGTGCTTGGCTGGGCATCCATCCATGTGCTTGGCTGGGCATCTATCCATGTGCTCAGCTGGGCATCCATCCATGTGCTTGGCTGGGCATCCATCCATGTGCTTGGCTGGGCATCTATCCATGTGCTCAGCTGGGCATCCACCCATGTCCATGTGCTCGGCTGGGCATCTATCCATGTGCTCAGCTGGGCATCCACCCATGTCTATGTGCTCGGCTGGGAGTCCATCCATGTGCTCGGCTGGGCATCCATCCATGGGAAGAGGAAAATAAACTGCTGATATACCCCCTGGAACTTTCTGCTGGTATCAGGGGCAGACACAACTCACAGGGAACTGCTTATCTTGGGAGATTTGCGGCTGATTGTGGGGTGTAGCCAGGACACAATGAGGGGGTCACACATTTATGTGGTGACAGTTCACAACATATTGCAATTTTGCAAAAGGGCTGCAGTGACTTCCCTCTTGTTTTGTACATCAGACCCTTGTGCTTTGCACAGCAGCCAATCAGATTGCTTTCACCAGTTCAATCTAAAATATGATTGGCTCTTGTGGATGCAGACACTTTTTGTTTTGGAACGTACCATTTTCCATGTGTTGAATGGACTGTCCCAGCCCAACTGTCAATCTGATCGCATCGCTCAGCGAAGACGACGGGTTTGATGCCGGTGGGTGGTTGGACCGACGTGAACTGATTTCTTATGCTTGTAGGAGAATTAAAAATTGCCAAATAATAGAAAATAAAACGTTTAGGGGTAAGTATTGTCCAAGATCACACATTTGCCACTGGAGGCGCCCATATTATGGTGAGCCACAAAGGACATGTCGTGTATAAATTTTCCACACATTGACCAGGCCCTTATGAGTATCAGATCCAAAAACACTGAAGAAGACAGGACCCTTTTTCATGTCCAAAGATACCCCTGAGGTCTGAACGAGGTCTTACTTCTTATTGTATTGCTCATTTTAAGCTTCTTTTGATCCTTTTTTGAAGCTTTTACTCAAGATTAGAGAAATGAGAGTCCACGTGTCAATGGCATTGTACGCCGGTCTCTTCATCATTCTGCTCCTGACCACCGAGGCCTCCAAGTTGTCCGTTCCTAAAGTTCTCCTGCCCTTCTTCCCGGGGTTGGAGGTCCCTTTTACCATTGAGGCTGGCGGAGGATGCTATACCTGGTGAGTCATATTCTTCTAAGTTGTTTGGCAGAGGTGTAGGGGGGTTATTCGAGGTATAACCAATGTACCCTACTTGTGCCAACAACCTCTGCATGGTCTTCTCATCACAAGTCTTGTGGTTATGATGCGAGGTCTAAGTGCCAAAATGTGCCATTCCTAATGTGATGTGTTACCTGTAGGAACGTTCACCACCCTGAGATCATCTCAGTTATACCAATATTTGAGAACGACACCCTGTGCTCCCAGAAAGCCGTCTTATCATCCAAATCAGAGCAGCCCAAGCGTCAGACCACTGTAGTGATTGCCGAGGAGATAGGTAAGCACTAGAAATAGACTGTGCCTAATGGTGGCCACCAGACAGACTGGGCCTAATGGTGGTCAACAGACAGACTGTGCCTAATGGTGGCCAGCAGACAGGCTGGGCCTAATGGTGGTCAACAGACAGATTGGGCCTAATGGTGGCCAGCAGTCAGACTGGGCCTAATGGTGGTCAGCAGACAGACTGGGCCTAATGGTAGCCAGCAGTCAGACTGGGCCTAATGGTAGCCAGCAGACAGACTGGGCCTAATGGTAGCCAGCAGACAGACTGGGCCTAATGGTAGCCAGCAGACAGACTGGGCCAAATGGTGGCCAGCAGACAGACTGCGCCTAATGGTGACCAACAGACAGACTGTGCCTAGTGGTGGCCAGCAGAGAGACTGTGTATAATGGTGGCTAACAGACAGTGTGTGCCTAATGGTGGACAACAGACAGACTGTGCAAAGTGGTGGACAACAGACAGACTGTGCCTAAGGCTATGTTCACACTAGAAAAATGATTTTTCTTAAGAAATTTCTTAAGAAATTTCTTAAGAGTGAAGGATTAGTGCACCTGCGTTAAAAAACGCATCAAAAACGCACCTGCGTTTTTGCCGCGTTTTCGGTGCGTTTTTGGTGCGTTTTCGGTGCGTTTTTGGTGCGTTTTTACCGCTGGTTGCTCCCTGCGTTATTGTGCCAATTATCTATGGCAAAAAACGTAGTTAGCTGCAGAAAAGAAGTGACTGCTCATTCTTTTTCTTAAGAAAATCTACTGAAAGAATTTTCTTAAGAAAAAAACGCAGTGTGCGCACAGCTAATTTTTTTTGCCATAGGTTTTGCTGGGGAATGTCTGCAGAAAGGTTACAAGAATTTCTCAAGAAATTTCTGCAGCAAAAATGGACCCAAAACGCAGGTAAAAAACGCAGTGTGTGAACATAGCCTAATGGTTGCCAGCAGGTAGCCTGTGCCTAATGGTGGCCAATAGACAGACTGTGCCTAATGGTTGCTAGGAGACAGACTGTGCCTAATGGTGGCCAACAGACAGACTGGGTCTAATGGTTGCTAGGAGACAGACTGGGTATAATGGTGGCCAACAGACAGACTGGGTCTAATGGTTGCTAGGAGACAGACTGTGCCTAATGGTGGCCAACAGACAAACTGTGCTAAAGATGAGGACAATTTTTCTTTTTCTGAAATACATGATTTGTTGTCTAAAAATAATTCATACAATTGATTGTTTTTGTTTTATATGTTGTGCCTTTTGCCATCTATAGCATGTGTTGCCCTATCAATGGCTATAGGATGGGTTAACAGAGAATCTGTCAGTGAGCTCATTCTAATTGTCCAATGGGAAAGTTTTAACTCTTTTATCTCTTCTCTGCTGTTTTATGACTTTAGACCAACTTAATATTGAATGTGCAAAGAAACAAAAAGCCCGTAAAAGCCAAACGGTGCAACTTTTAATTAAAGCCTTTTGCAGAGTTGCGGATGCCCCGGAACGTCTCTTTTCCATTCTTCCAGAAAATGTAATAACTTCCCAGTCTGTGTTTCCCGCAGTCACCGGACAGGTCTTGCGCTGTGATGTGATCGTGGATCTGATAGTGACTCTGGAGATTGAATCTCGGACTCGGGAGCTGTACGTGGACGACGCTCCGGTGGAGCTGACTGTGGCTGGCCTGGACAAAGAAGGTGTGGAATTATCCGGATATCACTCCATCTATTTATCCTCTGTTTCCCGGCTTCCCATATGCCAGGAGGTGGCGCTCTCCTGAAGAATTTACTGTTCACAACCGCGGCATGGACGTGCCGCTGACCCAAACTATGCGTTAGGGGGTGTCACGTCAGGTATGAGAGGACTACTGGTGAGCGGCGCAACATCTCGGGAACACCAGGGTAGCAATACAACGGAAGGCCCTGGCACTAGAGAGAGGGGAGTGGGGTCACCTCCTAATACTCACCTGAGGCTGATCTCTGTACTCCCTAATGTCCCTAGACGGGTCCTTACCCCCTGCGCCATCTCGTACCTAGGTCCTTGCTGGCCCTTAACACACCCTGACTACCAAAGTCCAACGACATGCTAGTCTCGCCACTGCAATGAGACAACACAAGCTAGGTAAGACAAACAGGTGAGGAAAGACACAACAAATAGGACTCCACAGCTTCTCCAGCATGAACTTTTCAGTTGCAACAGAAGTGACACCCCAGCTTTTCCAAAGACAGGCTCCTTCGAACTTCTCAGTTACAACAGAAGTGACACCTCAGCTTTTCCAAAGACAGGCTCCTTCGAACTTCTCAGTTACAACAGAAGTGACACCTCAGCTTTTCCAAAGACAGGCTCCTTCGAACTTCTCAGTTACAACAGAAGTGACACCTCAGCTTCCCCAAAGACAGGGTCCTTCGAACTTCTCAGTTGCAACATAAGTGACACCTCAGCTTCTCCAAAGACAGGTTCTTTTGAACTTCTCAGCTGCAACAGAAGCGACACCTCAGCTTCTCCACAATCAGGCCCCTTCAAACTTCTCAGTTGCAACAGAAGCGGCACCTCAGCTTCTCCACAGTCAGGCTCCTTCGAACTTCTCAGTTGCAACAGAAGTGACATCTCAGCTTCTCCACAATCAGGCCCCTTCAAACTTCAAACTTCTCAGTTGCAACAGAAGCGGCACCTCAGCTTCTCCACAGTCAGGCTTCTTCGAACTTCTCAGTTGCAACAGAAGTGACATCTCAGCTTCTCCACAATCAGGCCCCTTCAAACTTCTCAGTTGCAACAAAAGTGACACCTCAGCTTCTCCACAATCAGGCCCCTTCAAACTTCTCAGTTGCAACAAAAGTGACACCTCAGCTTCTCCACAATCAGGCCCCTTCAAACTTCTCAGTTGTGACAGAAGCAACACCTTAGTTTCTCCTGAGACTGGTTCATTCAAAATGGACAGCATAGGCATGAACTATAGTCGGCATAGGGAGGAGTGACGGACTGGCTGCTGCTGGAGTTATAGCTATTTGTTAGATCACTGCAGGATAGAAATGAACCTTAACCCCTTCAGTACCAGATAGAATTAAATATGCTCCAACTCAGAGTAAATAACGAGTGGGCACTAAAGAGGATCTGTGATCTACAATGCACTGTGACCTTCTGATCCCAGATCCCCCCCGAAATCACATCAGGCCGGGACACACTCATGAAAGGGGGTATTTGAGATTTGTTTAAGGGACATTCAGGGATATAATTTGGTATGGTGACTTTTTTGTAGGGTTAGAGGCCATAATACTGGCCTTGACCCTAACCACTGTTACGTCACAATTCATATGGTCACGGATTTTTCAAAATTGCTTCCACTAAACGTCAAATGAATTCCGAGCGGAAGAGACGCAGCCACTTGGGGATTCTTCGGCAGATACATATTAGATTTTTCCAAATTAAAGTGCCCTACTAGGAAGAGGCAATCAGAGATCATCTGATCGTAGCATTGAGCTGCAACACTTTGTGATTGACAGGTAATGTCTTCAGCAGCTTGGCCGGTATAAGCTTCCAGTGGATGGTGATGATGGATGAATCTACAGGAATCCCTGAAACTTCTACAAAGATAAGGTGCAAAAAAGGGGAACATAAAGGATAAATAATTGTATATGGCAATCTGTGCATTTGGCTCTGAGGGTGGAGGCTCAGTGTAGATGCTTTTCTTCGGGATGTTTGGATGTGGAGTTGCTAGCAGTGGCGTAACTAGATTTCGATTGACCCTTGTGCAAAATTTGGACCTGGGCCGCCCCCTTATGTTGGTCAGATGTCTGTATATGTATACATTTAGTATTCTAAATCCTATAAAGACATACGAGTGCCCCCCCCATTATGTAGTAATGTCTCCCATCCTATTCTAACGTCCCCCATCCTGGTATCCTTCCTTGTAAATATGTCCCCCATGCTGGTATATATGCCCTCCATCCTGGTATGTCCACCATCCTGATATATATGTCTCCCATCCTGATATATATGTCTCCCATCCTGATATATATGTTCCCCCATCCTGATATATATGTCTCCCATCCTGTTATATATGTTCCCCCATCCTGATATATATGTTCCCCCATCCTGATATATATGTTCTCCCATCCTGATATATATGTTCTCCCATCCGGATATATATATCTCCCATCCTGGTATGTATGTCCCCATCCTGGTATACATGTTCCCCCATCCTGATATATATGTCTCCCATCCTGATATATATGTTCCCCCATCCTGATATATATGTCTCCCATCCTGATATATATGTCTCCCATCCTGATATATATGTCTCCCATGTCATCCCATGTCAGCATCCTGGGCCTCTCCTGGTATATACAGTCCCCTTCCTGCTATCTACTATCCCCCCTCCTGGTATATACGTCCTCCTCCTGGTATATATGTCCCCATCCTGATAAATATGTCTCCATTCTGTCTAATGCAAAAAAACACAACATTGTACTCACCATCCCTGGATCCCACGTCGCGCAGCGTACTCCTGTGCGCGCAGTGGCCAGCAGCTTTCATTGATGTCAGTGCTATTGCAATGCATGATGTCATTGTCATGCGCCGCCTCAGCCACTGGGTCGCAGATGAAAGCTGCCGACTTCTGTTTGGGCTGCAGCGTGTATCGCCGTGCAGGGACCCGACCTGCCTCTGCACCGCGATGCATTTCAGCTGAATGTGTGGCCTCGGACGCACATCCAGCTGAACCAGAAGCTGGGGCTGGCGGGGGCCTTGCACCGCCGGGCCCAGTTGCGATTCCTACGACCGCAATAGTTCCGCCCCTGGTTGCTGGTATTATATCACTCATACCATTATATGAATATTTGTGCTTTTCTGCCTTTAGGATTCTGCGTTACGCAGAGACACAGTATTACATCCCCCAGTATATCACACTGATGGAAAAAGCTGGAAGACAGGGAGACATTGTCTTAGTGTCTGGGGTCAGCACAGGAGCCAGTGATGTCAAAGTGCGGATAGAAGGCGAATTTTACAAGGTAAGATCGGACATGTTCTTTACGCGCTGCGCTGGTTTTGGCAGTGTTTGTATTTTTCGACGGTTTCCATTGATGAGCTCTATTTCCCGCAGCACGTACCTGTTACCAGTATCCGCCTGTTGGTCCTGGAGAAGATATTCCTGACCCCGTGCTGCGAGGTCCTCCTGCTGGCGATGGCTCGTGTCCGCTTCCAAGTGCACACACTGGTGGAGCATAAAGTTACAGGTGCCGAGACAATGGTGGGAAATGGGGACCCAAAAACCCAATGAAGATACATTACTGATTCATTTTTTTTGGGATCTGCAGTGATGGATCCTCCTTTGGCAAATTATAAAGTACAGCTGGAGAGCCAGGTGCCATCTCCAGGAGGCGACCCCCACCTCCCCGTGGCCGATCTTGAAGACACGTCCCTTACAGTGACGGCTCTGCAACTGGGCTGCGCCAACCTCATCTTTACACACAAGAGTATCCTACACCACTGATATACGATCCCTGCAATCTATTATTCCTATATGGCCAGATCATTGATTAAAGAATAATTAGAGGGGTATTCCCTTCTCCAAGACCCTATCCCAATATGTAGTAGGTGTAAGAATACTAATATTAGCAAATACCTCCTATTAGAAATGTAGTATAGTTCTCCTGATTAGCTGTCTTATACCTCATGTGCAGGGCATTGTAGGGCCTTAGATATCCATGGTTATGATCACTAGCAATTAACAAACTGTCACAGAGTGGTCATAAGTTACTCATAGTTACAGTTAGTTAATTGCTAGTGGCCATAACTATGGATATCTAAGGACCTGCAATGCCCTGCACATTAGGTAAGAGACATACATAATCAGGAGAACTATATTACATTTATAACTGAAGGCATTTGCTATTATTATTATTATTATTATTATTACTACACCTACTACATATTGGGATAAGATCTTGGAGCTGGGAATATCCCATTTAACTTTTATTTCTATATTTCGTAATAAATTTGTATGAAACTTTGCAAATCACTTGATTAGCAGATTTGTGTTCACTTTGTAAGTGACTTTGAAAACCACAGCTTTCCCCATTATGTTTTCCTGCCTTCAGCTGCATTGATATCAGAAAAAGCTAATTAGGAGTACAGATGATGGCAGTGATGGGTTAGCACCTGCGGCGCACTAATTCTGGGGAGAAACTGCTGCAGGAGATTATTCTAATGAGCAGAACACTCGGAAGAGGAGAGAGTACTGTACTCCTAATGAGCATGCTCAATACTCAGAGGAAGAGGCAGGAGCTGACCCATGACTACCATCATCTATAATCCTAATGAGCATGCTCAACACTCAGAGGAGGAGACAGGAGCTGATACATCACTGCCATCATCTATACTCCTAATGAGCATGTTCAATATTCAGAGGAGGAGACAGGAGCTGACCTATCGCTGCCATCATCTATACTCCTAATGAGCATGTTCAATATTCAGAGGAAGAGACAGGAGCTGACCCATCACTGCCATCATCTGTACTCCTAATGAGCATGCTCAACACTCAGAGGAGGAGACAGGAGCTGACCCATCACTGCCATCATCTATACTCCTAATGAGCATGTTCAATATTCAGAGGCGGAGACAGGAGCTGACCCATCACTGCCATCACCTGTACTCCTAATGAGCATGTTCAATATTCAGAGGAGGAGACAGGAGCTGACCCATCACTACCATCATCTGTACTCCTAATGAGCATGCTCAACATTCAGAGGAGGAGACAGGAGCTGACCCATCACTGCCATCATATGTACTACTAATGAGCACGCTCAACACTCAGAGGAAGAGACAGGAGCTGACCTATCACTGCCATCATCTATATTCCTAATGAGCATGTTCAGCATTCAGAGGAGCAGACAAAGGCTTACCCATCACTGCCATCATCTGTACTCCTAGTGATCATACCTAATACTCAGAGGAAGAGTCAGCAGCTGACCCACCACTGCCATCATCTGTACTCCTAAGGAGTACGCTCTAATATCAATGTAACTGAATGCAGGAAAACAGACTAAGGAAAAGCAGAGGTATGGAAGCGACTCACTTACATTTTTTTTACAGGATTGAAGACGAATACCCAAATAATGTGTTTTGCAAAGTTTCAGAACTTTCCATGCTGGAGAAATTCTTAAAAATAAATGAATAAATGTTTAGCTACTTTTTAAAGCTTTGCAGATCCTCTGCTCCACTTCTTTGTTATGTCCCCTGGTGGGCTGGTGTGGTCCATATAATACTCTTCCTTGTATTTATGTGATGTAAAGGTGTGTTACTGATTACTCAGCATGACATTAGATATTCACATGCACGGTGGCTCCAGTCTCCCTAACTGCACAGTGTGTGTGGTGGAGCCGGGATTCCTCGGTAAGGTTTGCAACCCTTCTTACACACCTCCATAGGCTAAGATCAGCAAGAAGCACCTACCGTAGCACGTCATGGCTATATCACTTCCCTCAGGGTTTTCCATTCGTCCTGGAGACCTCTGGGTTCTGGAGACAGAAAAGGTGTACGAGATCAGCATTGAGGTGTATGACAAGACAAGCAGCCGTCGGGTCTATCCCTCACAGGTATGGACACTAATAATTCAAAGAATGAATGATATTGGTATTTACAAGTTCCCCTATCTTAAAGGGGATCAATAAATAGATATTTTCTTTGTCGCTCCATTGGGAGACCCAGACAATTGGGTGTATAGCTTCTGCCTCCGGAGGCCACACAAAGTATTACACTTTAAAAAGTGTAACCCCTCCCTTCTGCCTATACACCCTCCCGTGCATCACGGGCTCCTCAGTTTTGTGCTTTGTGTTGAAGGAGGCACACATTCACGCAAGCTCCACATTTTAGTCAGCAGCAGCTGCTGATTATATCGGATGGAAGAAAAGAGGGCCCCAGGGCCCCCGGCATGCTCCCTTCTCACCCCACTAAGTCGGCGGTGCTGTTAAGGTTGAGGTACACATTGCGGGTACAGAGGCTGGAGCCACATGCCGTTTTCCTTCCCCATCCCTTAGAGGCTCTGGGAGAAGTGGGATCCTATCCGGTCATCCAGGCACTGGGACCGGGCTCCCTCCGCAGCCCCTGTGGGAATCTGCCGGACAGGAGACTTAATATCTTCAGGGACAGGCCCTGCATCCAAAAGGTACTCTGTGTCCCCTTGGGGACGGTGTATGGAGCGCTCGTGTCACTGACACCGCAGCGGCTGCTGTATTTTTATGACGGCCGGGACTACCGCACCGACCGGGCCTGTTTGTCGGCCGCGGTATTAAATTTAGTCCCCGGCTTCTGCGGCCTAGTACCATAACTCCCGCCCCCGGGCCTGCCAGTCAGGGGTAAGGGCGGGACGGTCGACTTGACGTCGACAGTGAGGGCTGGAGCATACTTTAGGTGTCCTCCTCCCCCCTCACTGATCACTGTGGGGCACCAGATTCCCGCACTTTATTAGTCGCCGCCCACGGCCCCCTCCTCCCCTGAGAGCTCCGGCAGCCATTTTTACATCATTCTGCCGGTGGAGGATTTCAGGAACGAGCTCTGCAGCTCTGGGAGGCCCAAGGCAGGGAATCTGGTGGTCACACAACCGCTTGGGCGGTCGGTAAGTCACACCGGTCACCGGTGCTGGTCCCCCTGGGGTGCCGAAGTGTATATATTTATAGATATAAGGCCGCATTGTTTTTGCTGGCTATATACCCTCAGTGATCACTCTCCTAGGACACAACAGCATGTCGTTCACAAGGAGCAAGGGTGCCAAGACACAGGGTTATTTTGCAACCTGTACCTCTTGTGCGGCTATGTTACCTGCAGGTTCCACCTACCCTCACTGTGAGCAATACTCGGCCCCTGTTGCACTCGCTCAGCCGGAGCCTCGGGCACTGGTGGGACCCTCGGCTCAGGTAGAACCGCCGGCTGCCCCTATCCAGGTGACAGGGACAGAGTTTGCAGTTTTGGCTGAGAAACTCTCTGAGTCGCTTTCACAATCCATGGCTCAGTCTATGGACAGATGGTCTGCTAAGATACTAGAAGCCTTGCAGTCCAGACCGGTCCTTACACAGGCCCCGGGCACTGTAGGATCATCGCCCCCAGGGCCCTCTCGGGCTGCGCCGCAGCGTGCTCCTGGGGTGGCCCCTATGTCTCACGGGGAGGACTCCGGCACGGACCGCAGTCCCAGACCGGCTAAGCGGGCTCGCTGGGAATCTTCCCCGACTTCATCACGCTGTTCGGGGTCTCAGCTTGATGACTCTCTGGAGGATGAAGCGGACGTCGCAGCTCAGGGCTCTGAACCTGACGTTGCTCTCAATCTTGATACACCTGAAGGGGACGCCATAGTAAATGACCTTATAGCGTCTATCAACCAGGTGCTAGATCTCTCTCCCCCAACTCCACTTATAGAGGAGTTGGATTCGCAGCAGGAAAAGCACCAGTTTAGGTTTCCCAAACGTACACGGAGTGCGTTTTTCGATCACTCTAACTTGAGAGAGGCTGTCCAGAAGCACAGAGCATTTCCGGACAAGCGCTTTAATAAGCGCCTTAATGACACACGTTACCCCTTCCCCTCTGACGTAGTTAAGGGTTGGGCTCAATGTCCCAAGGTGGATCCGCCAGTCTCTAGATTGGCGGCTAGATCCGTAGTTTCAGTGGCAGATGGTTCATCGCTCAAGGATGCCACTGACAGGCAGATAGAGCTCCTGATGAAATCCATCTATGAAGCCACAGGTGCGTCTTTTGCCCCGGCCTTCGCAGCCGTGTGGGCACTCCAAGCTATCTCAGCTTGTTTGTCTGAGATTAATGCGGTCACACGTACCTCTGCTCCGCAAGTTGCGTCCTTGACTTCTCAAGCGTCGGTATTTTCATCCTACGCCATGAATGCCGTCCTGGACTCTGCTAGCCGTACAGCGGTAGCATCCGCCAATTCGGTGGCAGTCCGCAGGGCCATGTGGCTACGCGAATGGAAGGCAGACTCTGCTTCCAAGAGGTTCTTAACCGGTTTGCCATTTTCCGGCGACCGATTGTTTGGCGAGCGATTGGATGAAATTATTAAGCAATCCAAGGGAAAGGACTCGTCCTTACCCCAGTCCAAGCCAAACAGACCTCAGCAACGGAAAATTCAATCGAGGTTTCGGTCCTTTCGGCCCTCAGCCAGGTCCCAACCTTCTTCGTCCAACAGGCCACAGAAACTCTTATTCATAGCGGTCTAAGTCACGTCCGCCAAAGGCCGCCGGAGGCACCGTCTCCAAGGCGGCCTCCTCATGACTTTCGGCCTCCCCAAACCGCATCCTCGGTCGGTGGCAGGCTCTCCCGCTTTTGCGACGCCTGGTGGCCAAATGTCCAAGACCGATGGGTGAGAGACATTCTGTCTCACGGTTACAGGATAGAGTTCAGCTCTCGTCCCCCGACTCGTTTCTTCAGAACATCTCCGCCCCCCGAGCGAGCCGAGGCACTTTTTCAGGCGGTGAACACTCTGAAGACAGAAGGAGTTGTGATCCCCGTTCCCCTTCAGGAACGTGGTCGCGGGTTTTACTCCAACTTGTTCGTGGTGCCAAAAAAGGACGGATCATTCCGTCCCGTTCTGGACCTCAAACTGCTCAACAGACATGTGAGAACCAGACGGTTTCGCATGGAATCTCTCCGCTCGGTCATCGCTTCGATGTCCCAAGGAGACTTCCTAGCATCAATCGACATCAGGGATGCGTATCTCCATGTGCCGATCGCACCAGAGCATCAACGCTTCCTGCGTTTCGCCATCGGGGACGAACACCTTCAGTTTGTGGCACTGCCGTTCGGCCTGGCGACAGCCCCACGGGTCTTCACCAAGGTCATGGCATCCGTTGTGGCGGTCCTACACTCTCAAGGCCACTCGGTGATCCCTTACTTGGACGATCTCCTAGTCAAAGCACCCTCCCGGGTGGCATGTCAACACAGCCTGACCGTGGCTCTGGAGACTCTCCAGAGATTCGGGTGGATCATCAATTTCCCAAAGTCAAAGCTGACACCGACCCAGTCACTGACTTACCTCGGGATGGAGTTTCATACTCTCTCAGCGATAGTCAAGCTACCGCTGGACAAACAGCGTTCGCTGCAGACAGGGGTACACTCTCTTCTTCGGGCCCAGTCACACCCCTTGAGGCGCCTCATGCACTTCCTGGGGAAGATGGTGGCAGCAATGGAGGCAGTCCCCTTTGCGCAGTTTCATCTGCGTCCACTCCAATGGGACATTCTCCGCAAATGGGACAGGAGGTCGACGTCCCTGGACAGGAACGTCTCTCTTTCCCTGGCAGCCAAAACCTCTCTTCAGTGGTGGCTCCTTCCCACTTCTCTGTCGAAGGGAAAATCCTTCCTGCCCCCATCCTGGGCTGTGGTCACGACGGATGCGAGTCTATCAGGGTGGGGAGCGGTTTTTCTCCACCACAGGGCTCAGGGAACCTGGACTCCGACAGAGTCCTCCCTTCAGATCAATGTTCTGGAAATAAGGGCAGTGTATCTGGCCCTGAAGGCGTTTCATCGCTGGCTGGAGGGCAGGCAGATCCGCATACAGTCGGACAACGCCACGGCGGTCGCGTACATCAACCATCAGGGCGGCACGCGCAGCCGTCAAGCCTTCCAGGAAGTTCGGCGGATTCTGCTGTGGGCGGAGGCCACAGCATCCACCATCTCCGCAGTTCACATCCCGGGCGTAGAAAACTGGGAAGCAGACTTCCTCAGTCGCCAGGGCATGGACGCAGGGGAATGGTCTCTTCACCCGGACGTGTTTCAAGAGATCTGTTGCCACTGGGGAACGCCGGACGTCGATCTCATGGCGTCTCGGCACAACAACAAAGTCCCGGCATTCATGGCACGGTCTCAAGATCACAGAGCTCTGCCGGCGGACGCATTAGTTCAGGATTGGTCGCAGTTTCGACTACCTTATGTGTTTCCTCCTCTGGCAATGCTGCCCAGAGTGTTACGCAAGATCAGGTCCGACTGCCGCCGCGCCATCCTCGTCGCTCCAGACTGGCCGAGGAGGTCGTGGTACCCGGATCTGTGGCACCTCACGGTCGGTCAACCGTGGGCACTCCCAGACCGACCAGACTTGCTGTCTCAAGGGCCATTTTTCCATCTGAATTCTGCGGCCCTCAACTTGACTGTGTGGCCATTGAGTCCTGGATCCTAGCGTCCTCAGGGTTATCTCAAGATGTCATTGCCACTATGAGACAGGCCAGGAAACCAACGTCCGCCAAGATCTATCACAGGGCTTGGAGGATCTTCTTATCCTGGTGCTCTGATAAGGGTTTTACCCCCTGGCCATTTGCCTTACCCACCTTTCTTTCCTTCCTTCAATCCGGAATGGACAAGGGTTTGTCTCTCGGCTCTCTCAAGGGACAAGTTTCGGCGCTTTCCGTGTTTTTTCAAAAGCGTCTAGCCAGACTTCCGCAGGTCCGCACGTTCCTGCAGGGAGTTTGCCACATAGTCCCACCTTACAAGCGGCCGCTGGAACCTTGGGATCTTAACAGAGTGCTAAGGGCTCTTCAGAAACCACCCTTCGAGCCGCTGCGGGATGTCTCTCTATCACGTCTTTCGCAGAAGGTGGCTTTTCTAGTGGCGGTTACGTCGCTCCGTAGCGTGTCGGAGCTAGCAGCGTTGTCATGCAAAGCCCCCTTCCTGGTTTTTCACCAGGATAAGGTGGTTCTGCGTCCGGTCCCGGAATTCCTCCCTAAGGTGGTATCCCCGTTTCATCTCAATCAGGATATTTCCTTACCTTCATTTTGCCCTCATCCAGTTCACCAATGTGAAAAGGATTTGCACTTGTTAGATCTAGTTTGAGCACTCCGGCTCTACGTGTCTCGCACGGCGCCCCTGCGCCGTTCAGATGCGCTCTTTGTCCTTGTCGCTGGCCAGCGTAAAGGGTCGCAGGCGTCCAAGTCAACCTTGGCTCGGTGGATCAAGGAACCGATTCTTGAAGCCTACCGTTCTTCTGGGCTTCTGGTTCCTTCAGGGCTGAAAGCCCATTCTACCAGAGCCGTGGGTGCGTCCTGGGCATTGCGGCACCAGGCTACGGCTCAGCATGTGTGTCAGGCGGCTACCTGGTCTAGTCTGCACACTTTCACGAAACACTATCAGGTGCATACCTATGCTTCGGCAGATGCCAGCCTAGGTAGGCGAGTCCTTCAGGCGGCGGTTGCCCACCTGTAAGAGGGGGCCGTTTTCGGCTCTTTTTATCGAGGTATTCTTTTACCCACCCAGGGACTGCTTTTGGACGTCCCAATTGTCTGGGTCTCCCAATGGAGCGACAAAGAAGAAGGGAATTTTGTTTACTTACCGTAAATTCCTTTTCTTCTAGCTCCTATTGGGAGACCCAGCACCCGCCCCTGTTCCCTTCGGGCTGTTGTTCTGTTGTGTACACATGTTGTTCATGTTGAATTGTTCCTTTGGTTCATAGTTTCAGTTCTCTGAACATCCTTCGGATTGAATTTACCTTAGACCAATTTATAAGTTTCCTCCTTCCTGCTTTTGCACCAAAACTGAGGAGCCCGTGATGCACGGGAGGGTGTATAGGCAGAGGGGAGGGGTTACACTTTTTAAAGTGTAATACTTTGTGTGGCCTCCGGAGGCAGAAGCTATACACCCAATTGTCTGGGTCTCCCAATAGGAGCTAGAAGAAAAGGAATTTACGGTAAGTAAACAAAATTCCCTTCTTTTTAACCTGGTGTAAATGCCGCTGTTCTCCCGAATCCGGCGATGTTTTTCTTTTCTTGCTGCTCCTCCGTGTTCCTGAGATATGGCCCCATCTTCCTTGTATATAAATCTATTATTTGTAGCCAAGTGGGCATGGTCATCTTATTAAGGAAAATGCCCACTTGGCTAACAACACTAGATTTATATACAGGGAAGAAGTGGCCATATCTCAGGAACGGAGAGGCGCAGGAACAAAAGAAAAACAGCGCCGGATTCAGGAGAACAGCGGCGTTTACACCAGATAAAAAAAATTTACATATTCATTGAAATTGACAGATCCCCTTTAAGATGGTGGAACTTGCACTTACATCTCTTTAAGGTGTCTACTACATATAAGCTCAATATTTCTTAAGATCCTCACCAGATTTCCATTCTTCTTCCATTGATGTTAACAGAACCTGCAGATTAGCGGTCACTTTCCCTTCGATTTCTTCATTTTGATGTTTTCCTCTAAAAACGGGTCATACCACGTGGTACGCGCCATCCAAACTGGAACCACAACCGTCAATGCGTCACTTACTGGTGTCGATCACGAGGTAAGAAATGAAAGACATACACAAAGTATAACAAAGCAGTAATGGTGGCTCCTATGTCTACTGGTGTCCTCCGAATCCAGTATGGTCACAGTCACAGACATTGCCTTGGATCCTTCGGTCTTCTGGAAAATAAATATTTCTCGTGTCATTGACAGGATGAACTCTTGATGTTTCCAAACCCAATTTCCCAGAAACAAGAAGTGAAGATTTTGTTGCCCACTACCGTCTCTCCTCAAACTCTGGTATTGCCCGCTTACCCAAGAAATGCATCCCATACCTTCATGGTAAAGGTGAGACTGGAAAAACCTTCTGTTCTCCCAAATATACAAGTCATCAGTTATACAAATACCAAATATATTGTATGAAATGTTAACGCTATCCCCATTTCATAGGATAAAATATAACCTGGGGTTTATCCTTTCATTCTCTATAGAACTGCTGGAGAAAACCAAAGCTAGGCAGTCCCATAGACAATGAATGGCGCAGAAATGCACTATCAGCAACATTGGGATCCTATTTAGCATTACCTGACAAACTCCTCAGTCCTAGAGACAATGAAAGAAGCTGTGGTCACACATGTGTGCTAACTTCCCCGTCAGTATATGCCTATTTCTTTGTCGCTCCATTGGGAGACCCAGACAATTGGGTGTATAGGCTATGCCTCCAGAGGCCACACAAAGTATTACACTAAAAGTGTAAAGCCCCTCCCCTTCTGCCTATACACCCCCCGTGCTCACGGGCTCCTCAGTTTTTATGCTTTGTGCGAAGGAGGCAGACATCCACGCATAGCTCCACAGCTTGGTCAGCAGCAGCTGCTGACTAGGTCGGATGGAAGAAAAGAGGGCCCATAACAGGGCCCCCAGCATGCTCCCTTCTCACCCCACTTTGTCGGCGGTGTTGTTAAGGTTGAGGTACCCATTGCGGGTACATAGGCAGGAGCCACATGCTGTTTTCCTTCCCCATCCCTTAATGGGCTCTGGGTGAAGTGGGATCCTATCGGTCTCCAGGCACTGGGACCATGCTCCCTCCGCAGCCCCTGGGAATCTGCTGGATAGGAGCTGGGTATCGTCAGGGACAAGGCCCTGCTACTATGAGGTACTCTGTGTCCCCGTGGGGACCGCGCATGGAGCGCTGGTGCCATACACATTACAGCACTGCTGGATGTGTTAGTGCGCCGGGCATGGAGCGCTTGTGCCAGACACTTTCCAGCTCTGCTGGGTGTGTTAGTGCGCCGGACATGGAGCGCTTGTGCCAGACACTTTCCAGCTCTGCTGGGTGTGTTAGTGCGCCGGACATGGAGCGCTTGTGCCAGACACTTTCCAGCTCGGCTGGGTGTGTTAGTGCGCCGGACATGGGGCGCTGGTGCCAGTCACTTTCCAGCACTGCTGGGTGTGTTAGTGCGCCGGACATGGAGCGCTTGGGCCAGACACTTTCCAGCTCGGCTGGGTGTGTTAGTGCGCCGGACATGGGGCGCTTGTGCCAGACACTTTCCAGCACTGCTGGAGGTGTTAGTGCGCCGGGGGACTACGCGCGGCCGCGCTTATTGCCGGCCGCGCTTATAACTTTAGTCCCCGGCTTCTGCGGCCTAGTGTCGTTTGTTCCCGCCCACAGGCCTGCCAGTCAGGGGAAGGGCCGGACGCTGCACAGATCGTCAGCGCCGAGGGCTGGAGCATACATTAGTATCCTCCTCACTCAGTACACTGGGGCACTAGATTCCCGCACTTTTCTTGGGCACGCCCACGGTCTCCTCCTCCTCACAGAACGCCGGCAGCCATTCCTGTCAGCGATTCAGACGCTGGAGAGGAGAGACAACAGGGAGACCCAGGCAGGGAATTTGGTGACCACACAACCGCTCTGAGCGGTCGGTAAGCAGCACCTGTGGTGCTGGCCCCACTGAGTACCGAAGTGTATATATATATATAGGCTTATAGGCTATACATTGCACTGTACGGTCGCTCTGTTGATTCTTGGCTATATACCCTCCTGGTTGTTCTCAGAGGAGACAACATGTCATCTGCAAAAAGCAAGGGTGCCACAGCACAGGCGTATTTTGCAACCTGTACCTCATGTACAGCTGTACTACCGGCAGGTTCCACTGACCCTCATTGTGTGCAATGCTCGGCCCCTGTAGCACTTACTCAGCCGGAGCCTCTGCTACAGGTGGCCCAGGTGGATCCACCTGCTACCACTGTCCAGGTGACAGGGACGGAGTTTGCAGCCTTTGCTGACAAACTGTCTGAGACTATGGATAAATGGTCTGCTAAAATACTGGAAGCTTTGCAGTCCAGACCGGTGATTCAGGCCCCGGGCTCTATCCAATCCTTGACCCCTGGTCCCCCTCATTTGGAACAGCAAAGTGCCCCGGGGGTAAACCATAGGTCCCAGGGTGAGGTCTCTGACACGGACTGCAGTCCCAGGCCGCCCAAGCGGGGTCGCTGGGAAATTCCCTCCACTTCATCACACTGTTCAGGGTCCCAGCAGGGGGACTCTCTGGAGGATGAAGCGGAGGTATCAGATCAGGATTCTGATCCTGAGGCCGCTCTCAACCTAGATACACCTGAAGGTGACGCAGTAGTGAATGACCTTATAGCGACCATCAATCAGGTGTTGGATATTTCTCCCCCAGCTCCTCCAATTGAGGAGTCTGCTTCTCAGGAGAAATTCCGTTTCAGGTTTCCAAAGCGTACATTAAATATGTTTCTGGATCACTCTGACTTCAGAGACGCAATCCAGAAAAACCGAGACTGTCCAGACAAGCGTTTTTCCAAGCGCCTTAAGGACACACGTTATCCCTTCCCCCCGAGGTTGTCAAGGGCTGGACTCAGTGTCCTAAGGTGGATCCTCCAATCTCCAGACTGGCGGCTAGATCCATAGTTGCAGTGGAAGATGGGGCTTCACTCAAAGATGCCACTGACAGACAGATGGAACTATGGTTGAAATCCATCTATGAAGCTATAGGCGCGTCTTTTGCTCCAGCATTCGCTGCCGTATGGGCACTCCAAGCTATCTCAGCCTGTCAGGCGCAGATTCATGCAGTAACACGTACATCTGTCCCGCAAGTGGTGTCCTTAACCAATCAGGCGTCGGCGTTTGCGTCCTACGCCATTAATGCTATCCTGGACTCTGCGAGCCGTACGGCGGTGGCATCCGCCAACTCGGTGGTACTCCGCAGGGCCATGTGGCTACGTGAATGGAAGGCAGACTCTGCTTCCAAAAAGTTCTTAACCGGTTTGCCATTGGCTGGCGACCGCTTGTTTGGTGAGCGATTGGATGAAATCATTAAACAATCCAAGGGAAAGGATTCATCCTTACCCCAGTCCAAACCAAACAGACCTCAACCATGGAAAGTACAATCGAGGTTTCGGTCCTTTCGGACCGCGGGCAGATCTCAATTTTCCTCGTCCAAAAGGCCTCAGAAAGATCAGAGGAACTCCGATGCATGGCGGTCTAAGTCACGTCCTAAAAAGACCGCCGGAGGCACCGCTCCCAAAGCGGCCTCCTCATGACTTTCGGCCTCCTCAAACCGCATCCTCGGTCGATGGCAGGCTCTCCCGCTTTTGCGACGCCTGGCTGCCACAAGTAAAAGACCGATGGGTGAGAGACATTCTATCTCACGGTTACAGGATAGAGTTCAACTCTCGTCCTCCGACTCGTTTCTTCAGAACATCTCCACCCCCCGACAGAGCCGAGGCTCTTATGCAGGCGGTGGGCACCCTGAAGGCGGAAGGAGTGGTGATCCCGGTTCCTCTTCAGCAACGGGGTCACGGTTTTTACTCCAACTTGTTCGTGGTGCCAAAAAAGGACGGATCCTTCCGTCCCGTTCTGGACCTAAAGCTGCTCAACAAGCATGTGAAAACCAGGCGGTTCCGGATGTAATCGCTCCGCTCCGTCATCGCCTCAATGTCCCAAGGAGATTTCCTGGCATCAATAGACATCAAAGATGCTTATCTCCACGTACCGATTGCGCCAGAGCATCAGCGCTTCCTGCGCTTCGCCATAGGGGACGAACACCTTCAGTTCGTAGCACTACCTTTTGGCCTGGCGACAGCCCCACGGGTCTTCACCAAGGTCATGGCAACAGTGGTGGCAATCCTACACTCTCAGGGACACTCGGTGATCCCTTACTTAGACGATCTCCTTGTCAAGGCACCCTCTCAAGGGGCATGCCAACACAGCCTGAACATTGCTCTGGAAACTCTCCAGAGTTTCGGGTGGATCATCAATTTTCCAAAGTCAAATCTGACACTGGCCCAATCACTGACATATCTTGGCATGGAGTTTCATACTCTCTCAGCGATAGTGAAGCTTCCGCTGAACAAACAGCGTTCACTACAGACAGGGGTGCAGTCTCTCCTTCATGGTCAGTCACACCCCCTGAGGCGCCTCATGCACTTCCTAGGGAAGATGGTGGCAGCAATGGAGGCAGTTCCTTTTGCGCAGTTTCATCTGCGCCCACTTCAATGGGACATTCTCCGCAAATGGGACAGGAAGTCGACGTCCCTCGACAGGAACGTCTCCCTTTCTCGGGCAGCCAAAGCTTCCCTTCAGTGGTGGCTTCTTCCCACTTCTCTGTCGAAGGGGAAATCCTTCTTGCCCCCATCCTGGGCTGTGGTCACGACGGACGCGAGCCTGTCAGGGTGGGGAGCGGTCTTTCTCCACCACAGGGCTCAGGGGACTTGGACTCAGACAGAGTCTTCCCTTCAGATCAATGTTCTGGAGATAAGGGCAGTGTATCTTGCCCTAAAGGCGTTCCAGCCGTGGCTGGAAGGCAAACAGATCCGAATTCAGTCGGACAACTCCACAGCGGTGGCATACATCAACCACCAAGGCGGGACACGCAGTCGGCAAGCCTTCCAGGAAGTTCGGCGGATTCTGCTGTGGGTGGAAGCCACAGCCTCCACCATATCCGCAGTTCACATCCCGGGCGTAGAAAACTGGGAAGCAGACTTTCTCAGTCGCCAGGGCATGGACGCAGGGGAATGGTCCCTTCACCCGGACGTGTTTCAGGAGATCTGTCGCCGCTGGGGCATGCCGGACGTCGACCTAATGGCGTCCCGGCACAACAACAAGGTCCCGACGTTCATGGCACGGTCTCAAGATCACAGAGCTCTGGCGGCAGACGCCTTAGTTCAGGATTGGTCGCAGTTTCAACTCCCTTATGTGTTCCCTCCTCTGGCACTGTTGCCCAGAGTGTTACGCAAGATCAGGGCCGACTGCCGCCGCGCCATCCTCGTCGCTCCAGACTGGCCGAGGAGGTCGTGGTACCCGGTTCTGTGGCATCTCACGGTGGGCACTACCAGACCGACCAGACTTGCTGTCTCAAGGGCCGTTTTTCCATCTGAATTCTGCGGCCCTGAACCTGACTGTGTGGCCATTGAGTCCTGGATCCTAGCGTCTTCAGGATTATCTCAAGAGGTCATTGCCACCATGAGACAGGCTAGGAAACCAACGTCCGCCAAGATCTACCACAGGACGTGGAAAATATTCCTGTCGTGGTGCTCTGCTCAGGGTGTTTCTCCCTGGCCGTTTACCTTGCCCACTTTTCTGTCCTTCCTTCAATCCGGATTAGAAAAGGGTTTGTCACTAGTTTCCCTTAAGGGACAAGTCTCTGCGCTCTCTGTCTTTTTTCAGAAGCGCCTAGCCAGACTTCCACAGGTACGCACGTTCCTGCAGGGGGTTTTTCACATCGTACCTCCTTACAAGCGTCCGTTAGAACCCTGGGATCTGAACAGGGTACGGATGGTTCTTCAGAAACCACCGTTCGAGCCAATGAGGGATATTTCTCTCTCACGCCTTTCGCAGAAGGTGGTTTTCCTAGTAGCAGTCACTTCGCTTCGGAGAGTGTCTGAGCTAGCAGCGCTGTCATGCAAAGCCCCCTTCCTGGTGTTTCACCAGGACAAGGTGGTTCTGCGTCCGGTTCCGGACTTTCTCCCTAAGGTGGTATCCCCCTTTCATCTCAATCAGGATATCTCCTTACCCTCTTTTTGTCCTCATCCAGTTCACCAATGTGAAAAGGATTTGCACTTGTTAGATCTGGTGAGAGCACTCAGATTCTACATTTCTCGTACGGCGCCCCTGCGCCGCTCGGATGCACTCTTTGTCCTTGTCGCTGGCCAGCGTAAAGGGACACAAGCTTCCAAATCAACCCTGGCTCGGTGGATCAAGGAACCAATTCTCGAGGCTTATCGTTCCTCCGGGCTTCCGGTTCCCTCAGGGCTGAAGGCCCATTCTACCAGGGCTGTGGGAGCGTCCTGGGCTTTGCGGCACCAGGCTACGGCTCAGCAGGTGTGTCAGGCGGCTACCTGGTCGAGCCTGCACACTTTCACGAAACACTATCAGGTGCATACCTATGCTTCGGCAGATGCCAGCCTAGGTAGGCGAGTCCTTCAGGCGGCGGTTGCCCACCTGTAGGACGGAGCCGGTTGCGGCTCTATTATGAGGTATTATTTACCCACCCAGGGACTGCTTTTGGACGTCCCAATTGTCTGGGTCTCCCAATGGAGCGACAAAGAAGAAGGGAATTTTGTTTACTTACCGTAAATTCCTTTTCTTCTAGCTCCAATTGGGAGACCCAGCACCCGCCCCTGTTTTTTGTGTACACATGTTGTTCATGTTGAATGGTTTCAGTTCTCCGATATTCCTTCGGATTGAATTTACTTTAAACCAATTATAATTTTTTCCTCCTTCTTGCTTTTGCACCAAAACTGAGGAGCCCGTGAGCACGGGGGGTGTATAGGCAGAAGGGGAGGGGCTTTACACTTTTAGTGTAATACTTTGTGTGGCCTCCGGAGGCATAGCTATACACCCAATTGTCTGGGTCTCCCAATTGGAGCTAGAAGAAAAGGAATTTACGGTAAGTAAACAAAATTCCCTTCTTTTTATACAGATATAAGTTCAAATGCAGCTAATAGCAGATCTGGCATCTAAGAGATACAAAAAAGTATCATGCGTCAAGTTAGTTTTTTAACATCTTTGCAAAAATGTTCATCAGCAGCAGAAAAAAAGTATCTGATTAAACACATAGCTGCATAATAAGTACAGACACTCCCAGCATCCACACAGCTTAGCCACACCACCTGAACAAGTCTTTGTTCCAAAAGTGAAATCCCACACCCTAAGAACTTTTTAACAGACTTGAAGACAATTGCTTTATCTCATGGTTGTTTTGAAGTAGTTCTTACTCCAATTAAAAGTTTCTGGGATTCATTCTACGGTGCTAGTAAAAATGTAAGAAATACACAGGCATGTGATTTCCACAGCTCTCCAAAGGAATTCAATGAGAAATAGACCTTTTATACTCTTCAGATATATAGGCGTACTATGCACAAGTTTAGGCGTTTCTTACATAATAGCAAATAGTAGAATACATAACTGAATAATAAGTACAGACACTACCAGCATCCACCCAGCTCAGCCACACTCCCTGAACAAGTCTGTGTTCCAAAATTGAAATCCCACACCTTAAGAACTTTTTGGAAGGCCTGAAGACATTGCTTTATGTCATGGTTGGGCTGATGTAGTTCTTACTCCAATTAAAAGTTTCTGGGATTCATTGTACGGCACCAGTGAGAATTAAAGAAATACACAGGCATGGGATTTCCAATGCTCTCCAAATGAATTTAATGAGAATCAGATCTTTTATATTCTTCAGAAATATAGGCGTACCATGCATAAATTTAAGTGTCTCTTACATGATGGCAAATAGTAGAATACATAACTGCATAATAAATGCAAACACTCTCAGCATCCACCCAGCTTAGCCACACTCCCTGAACAAGTCTATGTTCCAAACATGAAATCCCACACCCTAAGAAATTTTTGGAAGGCGTTTCTTACATGATAGCAAATAGACATACATAACTATATAATAAGTATAGACACTCCCAGTATCCCCCCAGCTTAGCCATACTCCTTAAACAAGTCTTTGTTACAAAAGTGAAATCCCACACCCTAAGAACTTTTTGGCAGGCCTGAAGACATTGCTTTATCTCATGGTCGTGTTGAAGTAGTTCTTACTCCAATTAAAAGTTTCTGGGATTCATTCTACGGCGCTGGTAAGCATTTAAGAAATACACAGGCATGTGATTTCCAAAGCTCTCCAAATGAATTTAATGAAAATCAGATCTTTTATAATCTTCAGAAATATGGGCGTATAATGCACAAATGTAGCCGTTCCTTGCATGATAGCAAATAGCAGGATACATAACTGCATAATAAGTACAGACACTCCCAGCATCCACCCAGCTTATCCACACTCCCTGAACAAGTCATTTTTCCAAAAGTGAAATCCCACACACTAAGAACTTTTTGGAAGGCCTGAAGACATTAACTCCTTTCTTACTTCAGCCGACACAATTTTTTTTTTGTGTAAGCTATAATATACCCAAAACTTTACACAAGATGTTCTCTTTAGGCCGAGGGAGGCAGCGGGAACGTCTCCTGGTTTTCCACAAACAAGAGCATCGCAAGTATTAATACCAGAGGCTTCGTCATAACGGGAGGACAACCCGGCCGCTGCCTTGTCCAGGCTAATGACATCATGAACCCGCTACATAGTGGTCAGAGCCACGTAAGTAATGCAGGACTGCTTATGTTAGGACATTTGTTTACAGATCCCTAAAGTTCACTTTTTTCCCAACTCGAAAACGTACAAAAACTTTTGCCCACTACAACCTCTTTCTACTCTTCTGGAGTTTCCCGCTGTGATCTTGCTTTGTGTTTTCATTCCTATCCAGGTTTTGGTGCTCCCGGTCATCTCTTTGGAGCTTCTCCCATCCAATGCTGACACTCAGGTAGGCCGGGAGATAAATATTCCGGTAGTGGTGTATGGCCAATATCAGGACGCCATTTTTCCCTTCGTAAACTGTTCTCTGCTTCCGCTGCACATCAGCATGGACAAGGGTGGAATCTTCAGCATCCAAGATGGTAAGATATACCGTATACCAACAACTATGTACAATCGGTCAAGACGACTGACTGTCTTCTATTATAATAGAATACAGAAATTCCGGCGCACACCAATACATTAGTGTTTGTAGATAGTGATGGGCACCAGAATGGTTCTCTTTAGGCAACTTTGACCATGACCAAAGTCCACTTGGTGGCGCTGCTACATCGCAACGCTATACAAGTGAAAGGAGTCACATTGTGCCAACTCCACTACCAAGATAAGCAAGTTGCAAAAATCAGTTTTTTTGTGACTTACTTTCCCCGCAATAGTGTAGGTGTCACAATATGACCCCTATCACTTTTACAGTAGCGACGCCAAGCATATTTCGATTGCTCATCGGCTGTCGTAGACTAAGCCATTGGAACATAAAACCTTCTTAGGCTACTAATCTAATTCCTTGGCAATAGATAGGTGCACGTTTGCTCCTCCATCATGCTCCTGCCTGAAGATATTTGCACAAAGCCCCGGACACATTGTCCTCAAAGTCAGTGTAACGACAGATGAAGGGGAATACCACAACGACGCCATGTTCTCAGCCTACAACCCTCTTAAGGTACGTTTACATCCTCCTGATCCCGGCATTTACATACTTATATACACTTGGCTTTCATCTGGTTGCAACTCTTCTTCTTGCAGGCGGTTGATCCGGTGCACACCTCTGTGCTTTCCCTCCACTCCACCAAGGTCATGGTATTTGAAGGTGGTCCAGGCCCATGGGTTCTCGAGCCAACCTGTTTCTTTAGGTGGCTCACTGCTGAAGACTGGAGCAGCGTTCACATACACCAAATTGGATCTCCGACGAAGGCAAAGAAGAATCTACACACGTATGAGGTCCAGTGCACCAAACTGGGAGAACAGGTGAGCGAAGGACAGAAGACTTCCACCGTGTTGGACACATGAATTGCGGAGATAAAAAACAGCTGGTATCCTGCAGGTTTTGACATTTCAATTGGGAAATAATCCTGGAACTCTAAATCCGAGACCGTCGGTGGAAATGGTGGAAGTCAATCTCATCTGTGCTTTTCCTGCGGGCATGTCCTTGTATCCGGTGTATTCGGCACTCGATGGAGCTCCACCATGTCCCATCCTGAAGCATAACAAGCAATTTGTAAGACTTTTACCCTTGATCAGTTCCTTCTGTAGGTATAGTAAATCCATCGCAAGGACAACATATCATAGCCTGTCGATGTCCTTTATTTAGATCCCTGTATCCATGTTGAGGGACACAAAACTGGAGCTGTTTATCTTCGACCAGCACCGGAGGAAATTTGATAACTTTAGCTCACTGGCAATGGATTGGACCTCTTCCAACGAGACCACCGCTCTTCTTCCTCATGGCCAGGGCATGCAAGAGATAGCAAAGAGTGATGGCACTGGACAGACATGGTTACATGGTGAGTGGTGGTTATGCTTAAATTACAGAACATATGGGCAAGACGTTTCGATAACTGTTGATGAGAAATTGTAAATATGTAACTTGTGCCATAAGGAGTGTGTTAGTTTTGCTACAAATTAGCTGAAGACTGCAACTCCACCAGTGAAAGCAGCTAACCTGACCTCTGGGTACGTCATTAAACTCAGTGATCCCACCTGAGGCCAGGTTAGCTGCAGTCACAGGTGGAGGACCGTGGGAACCTCCAGCTCTGACCGCAACTAACCTGAGTGATGTCACCTCTCATTCTCTGCCTGCTGCTGTTAGCGTGCGAAAATCCCGGGTGGCTGCAGGCTGCTATGTTTAGGTTGGGGGGGCTCAATAAGCATTGGTCTCCCCAGCCTGACAATACCAGCCCCCAGCTGTTGGGCTTTATCATGGCTGGGTATAAAAAATGGGAGGACCACATGGCGTTTTTTAAAAATTATTTATTTAAATAATTTTAGAAAAAGAAGCCGCATGCGGTTCCTCCTGTTTTGATACACAACCAAAATAAGCACACGGCTGGAGGATGCAGCCGTGGGCTTGATCTGTGCTGGATATCATAACATGGGGGGACCCCTACACCAATTTTTTTTCCATTTTTTTATTTTTACTGTACAATAGACCCACAGACCGGGTCTGTGATTGAAAGCGTCAGACAGGCTGTCACTCAGCATCGGGGTGCAGCTGACTGCAAGCAATCACAGACGCCGGTGGGTGGAGAAAGCAGTACATATGCATGAGCCTAATGAGCGGCCCTGGAAGTTAAAGAGCAGCTGCGGGTGTAGTTACAGCCATGCTGGAGGCTCGGTAAGTATAGTGTCGCTTGCTTTATTATTTTATTTTTTATTTTCTTTGTCGCTCCATTGGGAGACCCAGACAATTGGGTGTATAGGCTATGCCTCCGGAGGCCGCACAAAGTATTACACTAAAAGTGTAAAGCCCCTCCCCTTCTGCCTATACACCCCCCGTGCTCCCACGGGCTCCTCAGTTTTTTTGCTTTGTGCGAAGGAGGCAGACATGCACGCACAGCTCCACAGATTGGTCAGCAGCAGCTGCTGACTATATCGGATGGAAGAAAAGTGGGCCCATATAGGGCCCCCCAGCATGCTCCCTTCTCACCCCACTCTTGTCGGCGGTGTGGTTAAGGTTGAGGTATCCATTGCGGGTACGGAGGCTGGAGCCCACATGCTGTTTTCCTTCCCCATCCCCCTCAGGGCTCTGGGTGAAGTGGGATCCTATCGGTCTCCAGGCACTGAGACCGTGCTTCATCCACAACTCCTGTGGAGCCTGCTGGATAGGAGCCGGGTATCGTTCAGGGACATGGTCCTGCTACTTGAAGGTACTCTGTATCCCTGTGGGGACAGCGCACAGCAACACTCCAGCTTTGCTGGGTGTGCTAGTGCACCGGGGACCGCGGCGCTGACCGGGTTAATATGTGCCATTACACACTCAGCGTTGCTGAGTGTGTTTATGTATAAGGACTGCCGCACTGACCGCCGCTGCCATGGAAACACCGCGGCGCGGCTGGGACTTGTAGTGCGCCAGGGACTTCCACGCGGGCCGCGCTTTTACGGCGGCCGCGTTTATTACTAGAGTCCCCGGCTTTTTGCGGCCTAGTTTCCTTTCTTCCCACCCCCAGCCCTGACAGGCAGGGGAAGGGCGGGACGCTGCACAGAACGAGCAGCACTGAGGGCTGGAGCATGCTTTGCATACTCCACCCCTCTCACTGTGCACAGTGCGG
This sequence comes from Anomaloglossus baeobatrachus, assembly GCF_048569485.1. Taxonomy (NCBI): domain Eukaryota; kingdom Metazoa; phylum Chordata; class Amphibia; order Anura; family Aromobatidae; genus Anomaloglossus; species Anomaloglossus baeobatrachus. The sequence goes on along the minus strand of NC_134362.1, from coordinate 187,866,970 downwards.
GCACCAGTTATCGCAACTTTCTGGGTCACGCCCACGGCTCCCTCCTCTCCTCAGGACGCCGGCAGCCATTCCTGTCAGCTCCTCGGACGCTGCAGAGGGGGACAAAGAATGGGAGACCCAGGCAGGGACTCTGGTGGCCTCACAACCGCTTTAAGCGGGTGGTAAGCAGCACCTGTGGTGCTAGCCCCATTGTGCAGTAGTGTAACATTATATGTTTATGGTATATATATTTTACACTGTATGGTGCACAGTTGATTTCTGGCTATATACCTTTTCTTTGTCGCTCCATTGGGAGACCCAGACAATTGGGTGTATAGGCTATGCCTCCGGAGGCCGCACAAAGTATTACACTTAAAAGTGTTAAGCCCCTCCCCTTCTGCCTATACACCTCCCGTGCTCCCACGGGCTCCTCAGTTAGTTTTTTTGCTTTGTGCGAAGGAGGTCAGACACGCACGCACAGCTCCACAGATTGGTCAGCAGCAGCTGCTGACCATGTCGGATGGAAGAAAAGTGGGGCCCATATAGAGCCCCCAGCATGCTCCCTTCTCACCCCACTCTTGTCGGTGGTGTTGTAAGGTTGAGGTATCCATTGCGGGTACGGAGGCTGGAGCCCACATGCTGTTTTCCTTCCCCATCCCCCTCAGGGCTCTGGGTGAAGTGGGATCCTATCGGTCTCCAGGCACTGAGGACCGTGCTTCATCCACAACTCCTGTGGAGCCTGCTGGATAGGAGCCGGGTATCGTTCAGGGACATGGCCCTGCTACTTGGAGGTACTCTGTATCCCTGTGGGGACAGCGCACAGCAACACTCCAGCTTTGCTGGGTGTGCTAGTGCACCGGGGACCACGGCGCTGACCGGGTTAATATGTGCCATTACACACTCAGCGTTGCTGAGTGTGTTTATGTATAGGGACTGCCGCACTGACCGCCGCGGCCATGGAAACACTGCGGCGCGGCTGGGACTTGTAGTGCGCCGGGGACTTTCACGCCGGCCGCGCTTTTACGGCGGCCGCGTTTATTACTAGAGTCCCCGGCTTTTTGCGGCCTAGTTTCCTTTCCTCCCGCCCACAGCCCTGACAGGCAGGGGAAGGGCGGGACGCTGCACAGAACGAGCAGCACTGAGGGCTGGAGCATGCTTTGCATACTCCACCCCTCTCACTGTGCACAGTGCGGGCACCAGTTCCCGCTCTTTCTGGGTCACGCCCACGGCTCCCTCCTCTCCTCAGGACGCCGGCAGCCATTCCTGTCAGCTCCTCGGACGCTGCAGAGGGGGACAAAGTCTGGGAGACCCAGGCAGGGACTCTGGTGGCCTCACAACCGCTTTAGGCGGGTGGTAAGCAGCACCTGTGGTGCTAGCCCCATTGTGCAGTAGTGTAACATTATATGTTTATGGTATATATGTTTTACACTGTATGGTGCACAGTTGATTTCTGGCTATATACCCTATTGTGTTACTCAGGGAAGATAATAACATGGCGCCCACGAAAGGCAGGGGTGCCAAAACACAGGCTTATTATGTTGCCTGCGCCGCATGTACGACCCCGCTACCGGCAGGTTCCACTGACCCTCATTGTGTGCACTGTTCGGCCCCTGTGGCACTTACTCAGCCGGAGCCTCTGCTAAGAGGGGCCCAGGGGGAGCCACCTGCTAACACTGTTCAGGTGACGGGGACGGAGTTTGCAAAACTCTCTGAGACTATGGCTAAGATACTAGAAGCCTTGCAATCCAGGCCGGTATCTCAGCACAGGGACTCTGTTGAGTCTTTGTTCCCTGGCCCACCTCAGCTGGACCAACAATGTCCTCCCGGGGTATCTCATGGATCCCAGGCTGAGGGTTCTGACACAGACCCCAGCCCCAGACCGACTAAGCGAGCTCGCTTAGATTTTCCCTCGACATCATCATATTGTGCAGGGTCTCAGAGGGGGGAATCTCTGGTTGATGATGCGGAGACAGCTGATCAGGATTCTGATCCTGAGGCCGCTCTCAATCTTGATACTCCGGACGGGGACGCCATAGTGAACGACCTTATTGCGTCCATCAATCGTATGTTGGATATTTCTCCTTCAGCTCCTCCGGTGGAGGAGTCAGCTTCTCAGCAGGAGAAATTCCGTTTCAGGTTTCCCAAGCGTACACCGAGTATGTTTCTGGACCACTCTGATTTCAGAGAGGCAGTCCAGAATCACCATGCTTGTCCAGATAAGCGTTTTTCTAAGCGCCTTAAGGATACACGTTATCCTTTTCCCCCTGACGTGGTCAAAAGTTGGGCTCAGTGTCCCAAAGTGGATCCTCCAATCTCCAGACTGGCAGCTAGATCCATACTTGCAGTGGAAGATGGGGCTTCACTCAAAGATGCCACTGACAGGCAGATGGAACTCTGGTTGAAATCCATCTATGAAGCTATCGGCGCTTCTTTTGCCCCAGCGTTCGCAGACGTATGGGCGCTACAAGCTATCTCAGCAGGTCAAGCGCAAATTGACGCAGCCACACGCACGTCCGCGCCACAGGTGGCGTCCATAACCACTCAGACGTCGGCATTTGCGTCTTACGCTATTAATGCTGTCCTGGACTCTGCGAGCCGTACGGCGGTTGCAGCCGCCAATTCGGTGGTACTCCGCAGGGCCTTGTGGCTACGGGAATGGAAGGCAGATTCTGTTTCCAAAAAGCGCTTAACCAGTTTGCCAATTTCTGGCGACCGATTGTTTGGCGAGCGTTTGGATGAAATCATCAAACAATCCAAGGGAAAGGATACATCCTTACCCCAGCCCAAACCGAACATACCCCAACAGAGGAAGGGGCAGTCGAGGTTTCGGTCCTTTCGGGGCGCGGGCAGGTCCCAGTTCTCCTCGTCCAAAAGGCCTCAGAAAGATCAAAGGAACTCTGATGCATGGCGGTCTAAGTCACGTCCTAAAAAGGCCACCGGAGGTGCCGCTACCAAAGCGGCTTCCTCATGACTTTCGGCCTCCTCACTCCGCATCTTCGGTCGGTGGCAGGCTCTCCCGCTTTTGCGACGCCTGGCTGCCACGGGTAAAAGACCGTTGGGTGAGAGACATTCTGTCTCACGGTTACAAGATAGAGTTCACCTCTCGTCCCCCGACTCGATTCTTCAGGTCATCCCCGCCTCCCGAGCGAGCCGAGGCTCTTCTGCAGGCGCTGGGCACTCTGAAGGCAGAAGGAGTGGTGGTCCCTGTTCCTCTTCAGCAACAGGGCCACGGTTTTTACTCCAACTTGTTTGTGGTCCCAAAGAAGGACGGGTCTTTCCGTCCTGTCCTGGACCTGAAACTTCTCAACAAACACGTAACGACCAGGCGGTTCCGGATGGAATCCCTCCGCTCCGTCATCGCCTCAATATCCCAAGGAGATTTCCTTGCATCGATCGATATCAAAGATGCTTATCTCCATGTACCGATTGCTCCAGAGCACCAGCGCTTCTTGCGCTTCGCCATAGAAAACGAACACCTGCAGTTCGTGGCACTGCCGTTCGGCCTGGCAACAGCCCCACGGGTTTTCACCAAGGTTATGGCTACTGTAGTAGCGGTCCTCCACTCTCAGGGTCACTCGGTGATCCCTTACTTGGACAATCTCCTGATCAAGGCACCCTCTCAAGAGGCATGCCAACACAGCCTCGACGCTACCCTGGAGACTCTCCAGAGTTTCGGGTGGATCATCAATTTTCCAAAGTCAAATCTGACACCGGCCCAATCGCTCACATACCTTGGCATGGAGTTTCATACCCTCTCAGCGATAGTGAAGCTTCCGCTGATCAAGCAGCGGTCACTACAGACAGGGGTACAATCTCTCCTTCAAGGCCAGTCACACCCCTTGAGGCGCCTCATGCACTTCCTGGGGAAGAGAAGATGGTGGCAGCAATGGAGGCAGTCCCTTTCGCGCAATTTCACCTGCGTCCTCTTCAATGGGACATCCTACGCAAATGGGACAGGAAGCCGACGTCCCTCGACAGGAACGTCTCCCTCTCTCAGGCGACCAAAGCTTCCCTTCGGTGGTGGCTTCTTCCCACTTCATTATCGAAGGGGAAATCCTTTCTACCCCCATCCTGGGAGGTGGTCACGACGGACGCGAGTCTGTCAGGGTGGGGAGCGGTTTTTCTCCACCACAGGGCTCAGGGTACGTGGACCCAGCAGGAGTCCTCGCTTCAGATCAATGTTCTGGAAATACGGGCAGTGTATCTTGCCCTGAAAGCGTTCCAGCAGTGGCTGGAAGGCAAGCAGATCCGAATTCAGTCGGACAATTCCACAGCGGTGGCATACATCAACCACCAAGGCGGCACACGCAGTCGGCAAGCCTTCCAGGAAGTCCGGCGGATTTTGATGTGGGTGGAAGCCACGGCCTCCACCATCTCTGCAGTTCACATCCCAGGCGTGGAAAACTGGGAAGCAGATTATCTCAGTCGCCAGGGCATGGACGCAGGGGAATGGTCCCTTCACCCGGACGTGTTTAAGGAGATCTGTTGCCGCTGGGGGGTGCCGGACGTCGACCTCATGGCGTCCCGGCACAACAACAAGGTACCGACGTTTATGGCACTGTCTCAAGATCCCAGAGCTCTGGCGGCAGACGCCTTAGTTCAGGATTGGTCGCAGTTTCAGCTCCCTTATGTGTTTCCTCCGTTGGCACTGTTGCCCAGAGTGTTACGCAAGATCAGGGCCGACTGCCGCCGCGTCATCCTCGTCGCTCCAGACTGGCCGAGGCGGTCGTGGTACCCGGATCTGTGGCATCTCACGTGTCGGCCAACCGTGGGCACTACCAGACCGACCAGACTTGCTGTCTCAAGGGCCGTTTTTCCATCTGAATTCTGCGGCCCTCAACCTGACTGTGTGGCCATTGAGTCCTGGATCCTAGCGTCTTCAGGGTTATCTCAAGACGTCATTGCCACTATGAGACAGGCTAGGAAACCAACGTCCGCCAAGATCTACCACAGGACGTGGAAAATTTTCCTGTCGTGGTGCTCTGCTCAGGGTTTTTCTCCCTGGCTTTTGCCTTGCCCACTTTTCTGTCCTTCCTTCAATCTGGACTGGAAAAGGGTTTGTCGCTCGGCTCCCTTAAGGGACAAGTCTCAGCGCTCTCTGTGTTTTTCCAGAAGCGCCTAGCCAGACTTCCACAGGTACGCACGTTCCTGCAGGGGGTTTGTCACATCGTTCCTCCTTACAAGCGGCCGTTAGAACCTGGATCTGAACAAGGTGCTGATGGTTCTTCAGAAACCACCATTCGAGCCAATGAGAGATATTTCTCTCTCACGCCTTTCGCAGAAAGTGGTTTTTCTAGTAGCAGTCACTTCACTTCGGAGAGTGTCTGAGCTAGCAGCGCTGTCATGCAAAGCCCCTTTCCTGGTGTTTCACCAGGACAAGGTGGTTCTGCGTCCGGTTCCGGAATTTCTCCCTAAAGTGGTATCCCCTTTCATCTCAATCAGGATATCTCCTTACCTTCTTTTTGTCCTCATCCGGTTCACCAATGTGAAAAGGATTTGCACTTGTTAGATCTGGTGAGAGCACTCAGGCTCTACATTTCTCGGACGGCGCCCCTGCGCCGCTCGGATGCACTCTTTGTCCTTGTCGCTGGCCAGCGTAAAGGGTCACAGGCTTCCAAATCAACCCTGGCTCGGTGGATCAAGGAACCAATTCTCGAAGCTTACCGTTCTGCTGGGCTTCCGGTTCCCTCAGGGCTGAAGGCCCATTCTACCAGAGCCGTGGGTGCGTCCTGGGCTTTGAGGCACCAGGCTACGGCTCAGCAGGTGTGTCAGGCAGCTACCTGGTCGAGCCTGCACACTTTCACGAAACACTATCAGGTGCATACCTATGCTTCGGCGGATGCCAGCCTAGGTAGACGAGTCCTTCAGGCGGCGGTTGCCCACCTGTAGGAAGGGGCCGTTTTACGGCTCTATCACGAGGTATTATTTTACCACCCAGGGACTGCTTTTGGACGTCCCAATTGTCTGGAGCGACAAGAAGAAGGGAATTTTGTTTACTTACCATAAATTCCTTTTCTTCTAGCTCCAATTGGGAGACCCAGCACCCGCCCCTGTTTTTTTGTGTGTACACATGTTGTTCATGTTGAATGGTTTCAGTTCTCCGATATTCCTTCGGATTGATTTTACTTTAAAACAGTTTATAATTCTTTTCCTCCTTCTTGCTTTTGCACCAAAACTGAGGAGCCCGTGGGAGCACGGGGGGTGTATAGGCAGAAGGGGAGGGGCTTTACACTTTTAGTGTAATACTTTGTGCGGCCTCCGGAGGCATAGCCTATACACCCAATTGTCTGGGTCTCCCAATTGGAGCTAGAAGAAAAGGAATTTACGATAAGTAAACAAAATTCCCTTCTTTTTGTATTACCTGAGTGCCGGATCCGGATCATTAGCCGGCACTCGGGTATGTTTGAAACCGTGCGGATCCGAACTTTTGCATTCTGGGTCCGCATAAGTGACAAAATTTGCAAAGAATTGTTGCATGGATTTGTATGGCGGAGGCTAGAAGGGTAATGCCGCTCACAACCCTTTTGTCGGCACCGTCTACCTTCATCCACCATTGAGCGCCAGTATATAAAGTGTTGGATAATGGTACACAGCATGGTAATCAAATAATGGCACTGGTTTCCAATAGGTCAGCATCTTCTAGAAGTAAAGAACGTAAAAGGTGAGCTTGCCGTCCATGTAGAAAATGCAAGAATTGTATTTTTGCCCATGTCGTTTGGGACAGAATTTTTAGACAATGATGTGATTACATATATTCACTTTTTTTTTTTTTACTTGTTAGGAAATTTTTAAGTTTGTGGAAGGATCGGGACATTTTCTGGTGAACGTTAGTGATCTCCGGATTGCATATTCTGCGTATATTGAAGCAGAGAACACAGTGCAGGTATTAACACTGAATGCATAGTCTATGTACGAGATCTATGAGAATGCAACGGCGCAGACGACAGAGCGGAGGGATCCTGGTTGACCTCCCCCCCCGGACCGGTTCGTGACAGCGGATGCAACGCAGCATCATCAGTCACAATCCGTCACTAATAGAAGCCTATGGGGAAAAAACAGGATTCCCGCACTCCGCATGTGTACACACACACTCACTCACTTGTCCCTAGCCCTGCAGTCCCCGCGGCACTGACGTCCTCAGCTCCACGGCCCCACTCGGCTCCGCCCCCTCGTGCTCCGCCCCCTCCCGCACTCCGCATGTACACACGCATGTAGACACACACACACACACACGTCCTCAGCTCCGTCCCCCGAACTCCGCCCCTCGCACACAACGGAGTCCGACAAAGAAATTCTTTTCTTTGTCACCGTTGTCATCCGTTCTACAAACGCATTAGTCACATGCGTCAAGCAACGCATGTGACTGATGCAAAACAACGGGTGTGAACTTAGCCTAAGAGATATAGCCATGAAGAGATGCAAGATTTAAGCACAATACAATTTACACGTTATTACGTTACTTCTATCATTAAATAATGGTCAATGTCAAAGATATCTTATTCCCAATTCCCAAATCCGAGAAGCATCAGTATCACTCCACTACCCATCACTGTCGTGTACTATCTAAATAAACACAAATAGCACACAGACTCTAATGGGGGGCGGGGGTTTGATATCACTACCTGTCCAATTCGACAGGTAACTTCACAGACTCAGTATGCTGACTGAAGCACAGTCCCAGTCCCCACTTAATACCGTAAGTCTGAATGGGAAGCAACAACACAGAAATACGGTCCTTTGCCCGTGGCCGGGTGATGTCTCAAAACTGGTCATGGACCTTCTAGAACTGGTCACGGATCTTCTCCTAGAACTAGTCACGGATCTTCTCCTAGAACTAGTCACGGATCTTCTCCTAGAACTAGTCATGGATCTTCTCTTAGAACTAGTCATGGATCTCTTAGAACTGGTCATGGATCTTCTCTTAGAACTAGTCATGGATCTTCTCTTAGAACTGGTCATGGATCTTCTCTTAGAACTGGTCATGGATCTTCTCTTAGAACTGGTCATGGATCTTCTCTTAGAACTAGTCATGGATCTTCTCTTAGAACTGGTCATGGATCTCTCTTAGAACTAGTCATGGATCTTCTCTTAGAACTGGTCATGGATCTTCTCTTAGAACTGGTCATGGATCTTCTCTTAGAACTAGTCATGGATCTTCTCTTAGAACTGGTCATGGATCTTCTCTTAGAACTAGTCATGGATCTTCTCTTAGAACTGGTCATGGATCTTCTCTTAGAACTGGTCATGGATCTTCTCTTAGAACTGGTCATGGATCTTCTCTTAGAACTGGTCACGAATCCTCCTCTGGAACTGGTCATGAATCTTCCTCTGTAACTGGTCATAATCTTCATCTGGAACTAGTCACAAATCGTCCTCTGGAAGTGGGTCATGAATCTTCCTCTGGAATTGGCCACAAGTCTTCTCTTAGAACTGCTCATGGATTTTCCTCTGGAACTGGTCACAAATCTTCCTCTATAATTGATCACAGATATTCTCTTAGAACTGGTCACAGATCTTCTACTAGAACTGGTCACGGATGGTCTCCTAGAACTGGTCATGGATCTTCTCCTGAAAGTGGTCATGGATCTTCTCCTAGAACTTGTCATGGATCTTCTCCTAGAAACTGGTCACGAATCTTCCTCTGTAACTGGTCATGAATCTTCCTCTGGAACTGGTAACGAATCTTTGGCTGTAAGCCCGCTACCGCTACTCACACAACCGTTCTGCTACACGTTCAGGCGCCAACTCCTGCCCTTCGTTCTCTCAGGCCTTTATAACTATTAACTGCTCCACAGTTATCACCTGACCTATTGCCTCCTCCCTACTCTTCCCTGGAGGGACGTGTCCTTTCACTCCTCGGTTCCTCTAATGCGGGCCTTACACGAGACACGCTATCGTGCGATTGCACGAGCGATCGTACCCGCCCCCGTCGTTTGTGCGTCATGAGCAATTAGTTGCCCGTGGCGCACAAAGTCGTTAACCCCCGTCACACGCACTTACCTGCTGAGCGACCTCGCTGTGGGCGGCGAACGTCCACTTCCTGAAGGGGGAGGGACGTTCGGCGTCACAGCGATGTCACACAGCGGCCGCCCAATAGAAGCGGATGGGGCGGAGATGAGCGGCACGTTAAAATCCGCCCACCTCCTTCCTTCCGCATAGCCGGCGGGTGCCGGAGGACGCAGGTAAGCTGTGTTCATCGTCCCCGGGGTGTCACACGGAGCAATGTGTGCTACCCAGGTACGATGAACAACCGGCGCCATGTTAAATAAACAATTTTTAACAACTCAGCGACGAGTGCACGACTCACGATTTGTGAGCGATACTGCGTCGCTCGGAGGTGTCACACGAGACGACGTCGTGAACGATGCCGGATGTGCGTCACGAAAACCGTGACCCCGACGATGCATCGCACGATAGATCGCCTCGTGTAAATTACCGCATTACTGTCATTCTCTCTGCTTTTTTCTGTTCTTATCATTTTTGGTCAGCAGATGGCGATGTTTCCTTGCATTTTACTCCTTCATCCCCTTACATATACAGTTGATAGAAAATAAAGCTTTGTTTGTCTTTTGTAAAGGTCACTTTTGTATTTTGCAACGCGTTTGATGACTAATGACCTCCCGCTGACTAAAGTAAGCGTTGCATTTCACCAAATTGCTGACAAGGAGGGATCAGCCTTTCCATCAAACTTGATGGCTGCTCACTCTCCCCAGTCTCACAAGCTCGTTGTCTTGGAGTAACCCTCGACTCTGCTCTATCCTTCAAGCCACACATCCAAGCCCCTCTTCACCTCATGCCGATTACAACTCAAAAATATCTCCCGGATCCGTGCTTTCCTTAACCAAGAATCAGCAAAAACATTAGTACAGGCCCTCATCATCTCCCGCCTTGACTACTGCAACCTCCTGCTCTCTGGCCTCCCTTCCAACACTCTTGCACCCCTTCAATCTATCTAACTCTGCGGCCCGCCTAATCTACCTCTCCCCTCGCTATTCCCAGCCTCGCCACTCTGCCTATCCTTCACTGGCTTCCCATCGCCCAACGACTCCAGTTCAAAACATTAACCAAGACATACAAAGCAATCCACAACCTGTCTCCTCCCTACATCTGTGACCTAGTCTCCCGGTACCTACCTGCACGCAACCTCAGATCCTCACAAGATCTCCTTCTCTACTCCTCTCTTATCTCCTCTTGCCACAATCGCGTACAAGATTTCTCCCGTGCCTCCCCATACTCTGGAATGCTCTACCTTAGCATATCAGACTCTCCCCTACCGTGGGAAAGCTTCAAGAGGAACCTCAAGACCACCTCTTCCAACAAGCCTACAGCCTACAATAGCCCTCAGTCCAGTACACCACTGCGCAACCAGCTCTGTCCTCACCTATTGTACCATCACCCATTCCCTGTAGACTGAGCCCTCGCAGGCAGGGTCCTCTCCTCCTATACCCAGTCTGTCTTGTACTGTTAATGATTGTGGTAGTTATACCCTCTTTTACTTGTAAAGCGCCATGGAATAAATGGCGCTGTAATAATAAATAATAATAATAATAATAATAATAATAATAATAATATGATTGCTCCTGGCAAATTTCCTGCATCAATTATTGGGCCGTCTCATCAAGGAGGCTGAGAAATATTACTCTATTCTATAGAATCTGTTTGTAGAGACTGTACATCTATACGGTGTGAACAGAAGAACAAAACCAAAAGACCTCTCCATCTTTCTCCAGGTGATCCCTCTGCACCCTGGGACTCTGACATTGGAGGTACATGACCTCTGTATCTTATCCACAATCGTGCCACCGCCGCCATCCACATCTCTGACATCTATGGCTTGAGATTGACTTTGTCGATAAGGTAAGGTTCTCATTATATTGCTACCATGTTGTTGTTGCCCACTACCCAGATCGATAATACATATGATACCCTATCACACCAGCTAGTAAAATAATGTGCTTCAACTCCAAGAAGTGCGAAGGAAGTTAAAGGGTTATTCAGGACATTGGACATCTTAGACATTGATGACCCATCCTCAGGAAAAGGTCACCAATATTACAATGTGGGGGGCTCGACAGCCGCCATCCCATCGATCAGCTATTTTCAGGTTGCCTAAGAGGATGGATGAAAAAATGTTTCTTCATCACCTTGCACGATCCTTGCCAATGTTCCTTATCTGTGATTCATAGTATACATATATTCACTGTGACGATATAGGTGTCACTAGAAGCTACTAGAGACAGGGAAGTCAAACACGCCGGTGGTCAGAAGCCAGGAAGTCAGATACGGTACACAAGGAGCGAGCAGAGCTGGGGTCAGGGTACAAAACAAAGGACAGAAGCCAGGAAGTCAGATAAGGCACACAGGCAGCGAGGGAGAGCCGGGTCAGGGTACAAGTTGGAGGTCAGAAGCCAAGTAGTCAGATAAGGTACACAGGGAGCGAACAGAGACGGGGTCAGGGTACAAGCCCGAGGTTATAAGCCAAGTAGTCAGATAAGGTACACAGGGAGCGAGTGGAGCTGAGGTCAGGGTACAAGCCGGAGGTTAGAAGCCAGAGGGATAATGTCAGAGTCAGGGGCACTGGCAGACAAGGGTAACAAAGGTCCGGGGTAGGAAGGCAGGATCAGAATAACAAAACTCTCGGGAGCCAGAGAACTCACTGCAGAGCAGGAACTACGACTGGCAGCGTTCCGGGTGAGCTTGCTCTCTAATACGAGGCGCCTGAACACAGGTCCGTCCCCGCACCAGCGCAGGACCCAAAAGCTGACAAGCAACCCATCATCTGGAGCATATTACAGAACATTGGCTCTGCTGGAGAGCAGAGCACCACGGATAATGGCATTCACCTTTTGTGTTTTTCTCCAGGTGGAAGTCGGAAGTCTGTAGAAGTCTCGGTGAAAGTTTGGGACTCTTCCCATAGACCGTTCCTGAATAAATAATTTGGCATCATGCAATTGAGTCTCCAGAGCTCCAGTCCTATCGTCAGTCTCAAGTAAACCATCCCAAACTATTTATCGACATCCTGATATTTCATAGATTCCTTCTCTTCCTCTTTTCCCTCATTCCAAATCATTACTCCACCATTGACCATGGGTCAAATCTATGTGAAAAATAATGCACTTTTGCAAATACTAAGAAAAGGAGGTAACCAAAAAACATCTTGGGAGTGATCACAAAAAGTCACTGACTGATCCCCAATTGTGCCAAATGGGAAATTTCGTCTGCGGCCACAGAGATCCAAAAATGTCCACGCTAGATGATGATAGGCATGGGCCCTTGTTGCAATGTGATGGCATTCATTCTAGAGATTGGTGGGGATCAAGGTTGCCCTTGCAAATTATTGAAAGAAAAGATTCGTTTTTTTTATTTTGTCCCATGGTAATTAGTAACTGGAAATTTTTATATATATATATATATATATATATATATATATCACATATATACACTGTATATATTCTGGCTGTAGTACCGACATTGCCCAGGGTTAGTAACTACTAGAGTTGAGCGCGGTTCTAGGTTCGAGGTTCTCCAGTTCTAAGCTCGAGTGATTTTTGGGGCTGTTCGAGATCGAACTAGAACTCGAGCTTTTTGCAAAAGCTCGATAGTTCTAGATACGTTCGAGAACGGTTCTAGCAGCAAAAAGCAGGGCTTTTTACAGCTACAGTGTGCAGGAGCCATCGCTGGAAGCCTGCCAGAAGCTGGTAACCAAGATAAACATCGGGTATCCAACCAAAGCGCTTTGGTTAGTAACCCGATGTTTATCCTAGTTACGTGCAGGAAGCCCACACTTCCCCGCTCAGCTCGCTCCGCCCCCTCCTGCACGCGTCATGTACACATACACACATACACAAACACACACACACACACACTCTGCACACATGGCCCCGCTCGGCTTACCTGCGGTGATGAAGTCCCGCCATCCCGACCTCAGCGCTGTCACTTTCCTCCATGGTCGCCGCTTGTCACATCACCTCTCGCTTCCGACCCGAGACTGACTAGCGGTGACGTCACGGGCCTCTCGCGGATATTTGGCTGTGAAGGCGCCGGTCATTGACCTCAGTGACAGGGGCTGTCGGCAGTGGAGATCAGCGCAGGTAATGTACCCTCGCTGACAGCAGCACTTGTCATCCCCCTGCAGTGACCTGGGCTGACCCATTGATGTTAGCTCAGGTCACTGCACTGCTCTCCCAGCCAATGGGGAACATCCTGCTCTTCATTGACTGGGACAGTGTGGATCGTCATGGCAACCCCTTGGATTACACCAGACTGGATTTGTTTTTCATTCTAATAAATTGGTTAAAGAGGGAATGTTTTGGGGAGTGTTTTTCAAATAAAAATGTGTTTGTCGTCTATTTTTTTTTTATTACTGACTGGGTTGGTGATGTCGGGTATCTGATAGACGCCTGACCTCACCAACCCCAGGGCTTGATGCCAGGTGACATTACACATCTGGTATTAACCCCATATATTACCCGTCTTGCCACCGCACCAGGGCGGGCGCGGGATGAGCTGGGGCGAAGCACCAGGATTGGCGCATCTAATGGATGCGCCACTTCTGGGGCGGCTGCGGCCTGCTATTTTTAGGCTGGGGAGAGTCCAATAACCATGGACTTCCCTAGTCTGAGAATATCAGGCCCCAGCTGTCTGCTTTACCTTGGCTGGTGATCCAATTTTGGGGGACCCCTACGTGGTTTTTTTTTTAAAATTATTTATTTAATTTTAAAATAACAGCGTGGGGTGCCCTCAGTTTGTGGATTACCAGCCAAGGTGAGGTTGCCAGCTGTGGTCTGCAGGCTGCAGCCGTCTGCTTTACCCTAGCTGGCTACAAAACTAGGGGGAACCCTACGTCATTTTTTTTTTTTCATTTTTTGGCTAAATACAAAGCTAAGCACCCCTTAGTGCCACATGAAAGGCACCAAAGGATGCTCCACTTTTTCTCCACTTTTCTCCACTTATTCTTCTTTTTTTCTCCACTTATTCTTCTTTTTTTCTCCACTTATTCTTCTTTTTTTCTCCACTTATTCTTCTTTTTTCTCCACTTATTCTTCTTTTTTTCTCCACTTTTTCTCCACTTTTTCTCCATTTTTTTCTCTCACTTTTTCTCCACTTCTTTCTCCATTTCTTTGTCGCTCCATTGGGAGACCCAGACAATTGGGTGTATAGCTTCTGCCTCCGGAGGCCACACAAAGTATTACACTTAAAAGTGTAAAGCCCCTCCCCTTCTGCCTATACACCCCCCCGTGCATCACGGGCTCCTTAGTTTTTATGCTTTGTGCGAAGGAGGCTGACATCCAACGCATAGCTCCACATCTTAGTCAGCAGCAGCTGCTGACTATGTCGGATGGAAGAAAAGAGGGCCCATAACAGGGCCCCCAGCATGCTCCTTCTCACCCCACTCTGGTCGGCGGTGTTGTTAAGGTTGAGGTACCCATTGCGGGTACATAGGCAGGAGCCACATGCTGTTTTCCTTCCCATCCCTTAAGGGCTCTGGGTGAAGTGGGATCCTAATCGGTCTCCAGGCACGGGGACCGTGCTCCCCTCCGCAGCCCTGGGGAATCTGCTGGACAGGAGCCGGGTATCGTCAGGGACAAGGCCCTGCTACTGTGAGGTACTCTGTGTCCCCTTGGAGGACCGCGCATGGAGCGCTTGTGCCATACATGCTGCAGCACTGCTGGGTGTGTTAGTGCGCCGGGGACTACCGCGCCGACCGCGCTTATTTGCCGGCCGCGCTTATAACTTTAGTCCCCGGCTTTTGCGGCCTAGTATCGCATATTCCCGCCCCCTGGCCTGCCAGTCAGGGGAAGGGCAAGACGCTGCACAGGACGTCAGCGCTGAGGGCTGGAGCATACTTTGTATCCTCCTCCCCCCTCACTCAGCACAGTGGGGCACCAGATTCCCGCACTTTCTAGGGCACGCCCACGGTCCCCTCCTCCCCACAGAACGCCGGCAGCCATTCCTGTCAGCACTTCTGATGCTGGAGAGGAGAGACAACACGGCTCTGGGAGGCCCAGGCAGGGAATCTGGTGATCACACAACCGCTTTGAGTCGGACGGTAAGCAGCACCTGAGGTGCTGGCCCCACTGAGTGCCGAAGTGTACATATATATATATGCTTATATGCTATACATTTACACTGTACGGTCGCACTGTTGATTTTTGGCTATATACCCTCCTGGATTGTACTCAGAGGAGACAACAGCATGTCGTCCGCAAAAAGCAGGGGTGCCAAAGCACAGGCTTACTTTGCAACCTGTACCTCATGTGCGGCTATGCTACCTGCAGGTTCCACCGACCCTCATTGTGTGCATCTGCACTCTCAGGGACACTCGGTGATCCCTTACTTAGACGATCTGCTTGTCAAGGCACCCTCTCAAGTGGCATGCCAACACAGCCTGAACATTGCTCTGGAGACTCTCCAGAGTTTCGGGTGGATCATCAATTTTCCAAAGTCAAATCTGACACCGGCCCAATCACTGACATATCCTGGCATGGAGTTTCATACTCTCTCAGCGATAGTGAAGCTTCCGCTGGACAAACAGCGTTCACTACAAACAGGGGTGCAATCTCTCCTTCAAGGTCAGTCACACCCCCTGAGGCGCCTCATGCACTTCCTAGGGAAGATGGTAGCAGCAATGGAGGCAGTTCCTTTTGCGCAGTTTCATCTGCGTCCACTTCAATGGGACATTCTCCACAAATGGGACAGGAAGTCGACGTCCCTCGACAGGAACGTCTCCCTTTCTCGGGCAGCCAAGGCTTCCCTTCAGTGGTGGCTTCTTCCCACTTCTCTGTCGAAGGGGAAATCCTTCCTGCCCCCATCCTGGGCTGTGGTCACGACGGACGCGAGCCTGTCAGGGTGGGGAGCGGTCTTTCTCCACCACAGGGCTCAGGGTACTTGGACTCAGCCAGAGTCCTCCCTTCAGATCAATGTTCTGGAGATAAGGGCAGTGTATCTTGCCCTAAAGGCATTCCAGCCGTGGCTGGAAGGCAAGCAGATCCGAATTCAGTCGGACAACTCCACGGCGGTGGCATACATCAACCGCCAAGGCGGCACACGCAGTCGGCAAGCCTTCCAGGAAGTCCGGCGGATTCTGCTATGGGTGGAAGCCACAGCCTCCACCATATCCGCAGTTCACATCCCGGGCGTAGAAAACTGGGAAGCAGACTTTCTCAGTCGCCAGGGCATGGATGCAGGGGAATGGTCCCTTCACCCGGACGTGTTTCAGGAGATCTGTTGCCGCTGGGGGATGCCGGACGTCGACCTAATGGCGTCCCGGCACAACAACAAGGTCCCGACATTCATGGCACAGTCTCAAGATCACAGAGCTCTGGCGGCAGACGCCTTAGTTCAGGATTGGTCGCAGTTTCAACTCCCTTATGTGTTTCCTCCTCTGGCACTGTTGCCCAGAGTGTTACGCAAGATCAGGTCCGACTGCCGCCGCGCCATCCTCGTCGCTCCAGACTGGCCGAGGAGGTCGTGGTACCCGGATCTGTGGCATCTCACGGTGGGCCAACCGTGGGCACTACCAGACCGACCAGACTTGCTGTCTCAAGGGCCGTTTTTCCATCTGAATTCTGCGGCCCTCAACCTGACTGTGTGGCCATTGAGTCCTGGATCCTAGCGTCTTCAGGGAAATCTCAAGAGGTCATTGCCACTATGAGACAGGCTAGGAAACCAACGTCCGCCAAGATCTACCACAGGACGTGGAGGATATTCTTATCTTGGTGCTCTGATCAGGGTTTTTCTCCCTGGCCATTTGCCTTGCCCACTTTTCTTTCCTTCCTTCAATCCGGATTGGAAAAAGGTTTGTCGCTCGGCTCCCTTAAAGGACAAGTCTCAGCACTCTCTGTGTTTTTTCAGAAGCGCCTAGCCAGACTTCCACAGGTACGCACGTTCCTGCAGGGGGTTTGTCACATAGTCCCTCCTTACAAGCGGCCGATAGAACCCTGGGATCTGAACAGGGTGCTGATGGCTCTTCAGAAACCACTTTTCGAGCCAATGAAGGATATTTCTCTCTCACGCCTTTCCCAGAAAGTGGTCTTCCTAGTAGCAGTCACATCACTTCGGAGAGTGTCTGAGCTAGCAGCGCTGTCATGCAAAGCCCCTTTCCTGGTGTTTCACCAGGACAAGGTGGTTCTGCGTCCGGTTCCGGAATTTCTCCCTAAGGTGGTATCCCCCTTTCATCTCAATCAGGATATCTCCTTACCCTCTTTTTGTCCTCATCCAGTTCACCAATGTGAAAGGGATTTGCACTTGTTAGATCTGGTGAGAGCACTCAGACTCTACATTTCTCGTACGGCACCCCTGCGCCGCTCGGATGCACTCTTTGTCCTTGTCGCTGGCCAGCGTAAAGGGTCACAGGCTTCCAAATCAACCTTGGCTCGGTGGATCAAGGAACCAATTCTCGAAGCTTACCGATCTTCTCTTGCGGTGTTGCGGCTAAGTGTAGGGAACCGCCACTGCAAAATGTCTCTACTGGGGCTGATGGTATTGGCAGCTAGAATGGTAGACCCTCCACAAGTAGGGTATTGCCCCAGCAGGTGTATGGTGTGGTGGGCGTCGGAAGATGGAGTCCAGGCTGGTATTCAGTGCAACTGGTCTACTCACTTTCGGAAGGTGTTGGCTGGCTTCCCGAGGCCGTCTGGTTTCGCCTCCAGGTCCCCTTCATCCCAGTGCCAGTCTGGTTCTCTGGTACCTTCTTCCCCTGCAGCAGTCTCTGGTAAGTGGGTCCCCGTGGTATAGAACACTGGGGATCCCTGTTCTGTGGTTTATCCTCTTCTATCCGCCTGATGGTAGCATGAATCCTGTGGGGTTGGAGTCTCTGGTCCTCTCCCTTTGCTACTGAGTCTTCGGATTATTTAGGGTCAGCAAGGTCCTTGATGGTCCCCTTTTCTCTGCATGTGTTAACAGGTCGTCTTGAAGCTCTTTCCTGTCCTAGGGTCCTGTACCCCGTCAGTGCATAGTTCCGGGAGTACTCCACCGGCAACCACTTCTCCTGGGTACCAGGTCACTGTCAACCCGAGTCAGGACGTTGCTCAGTCACACCTTCACACTCTACTTTCAACTCTATTCTGACTACTCTCCACAGTCTGCCCCTCCCATCTGTCAACTAGTGGACTGGACTGGCTCCACCTCTAGGCGGCCATCCATTGGTCCCACCCTAGCTAAGTACCATTGTGTGGGGGAATGGTGGAGAAAAACTGGGATTACCTGGGTTTTTGTTGGTATCGGCACTGGGGTTCTGGGTCCCTAAGGGGGTAGGCCCTGCGTCCTGGTGAGGATGCAGAACCTTGTAGCACCCTGAAGGGTTCAGGGGTGCTACATATGTATGTGCCGTGTACGTAATGGCATGGTGACAACAAATAATGTAAGACCCTGTCTTTTTGACCACCCTCACCCATACACATGCACAGAGTGTGATGGCAGTTTTTCTCTCTGAGAACAATTTGATTGGGATGCTGAAGTCCAGTTGCCCGATTTTGGCTCTCACACCCCCGACATCTGTGCATGAGAGTGTAAGGCCGACTTTGCACACTACGACATCGCAGGTGCGATGTCGGTGGGGTCAAATCGAAAGTGACGCACACGCAAATCCTTTTTGATACGATTAATGAGCGCAAAAGCGTCGTTATCATATCATCGGTGTAGGGTCCAACATTTCCATAATGACGTTGACGCGACGGTCCGATGTTGTTCCTCGTTCCCGCGGCAGCACACATCGCTCCGTGTGACACCGCAGGAACGAGGAACATCTCCTACCTGCGTCCCGCCTGCAATGCGGAAGGAAGGAGGTGGACGGGATGTTTACGTCCCGCTCATCTCCGCCCCTCCGCTTCTATTGGCCGCTTGCCGTGTGACGTCGCTGTGACGCCGCACAACCCGCCCCCTTAGGAAGGAGGCGGGTCGCCGGCCAGAGCGCCGTCGCAGGGCAGGTGAGTGCATGTGAAGCTGCCGTAGCGATAATGTTCGCTACGCCAGCTATCACAAGATATCGCTGCTGCGACGGGGGCGGGTACTATCGTGTTCGACATCGCAGCATCAACTTGCGATGTCGCAGCGTGCAAAGTACCCCTAAGAAGCCCACCCATACACATTAAATTGACCAACTGTGTATGCCCCCCTTAAAAAGGTGCCAGCATGGTGTCAAAATGAAAAAGTAAACATACCCACCAATGCCCAATCACTGCTATGTGTCGCTGCACAGGTCCCCAACTGCTTTTCTCTCTTCCAGTGGGGCCATTGGACATCGCTGCTACCAGTGATTGACTGCAGAGGTCATGTTAAGGTTAGGATCACATCTGCACCATTACAGTGATCCTATCCTCAGATGTGATCCCTAGTAGAGTGTTGGATCCTTTACATCATATCTTTGCCATCTTCCGTGTTCTGCAGTTGCGGAAACTTTCATTGGATTTATTTGATGACAGAAGAATGTAGACTATTAAGTTTTGAGTTTTCGTAACTCGTATAAGTAGATCAGATACCCCGAGGGTTCATTCCCATAGAACGTGCTTACTGCAGACCTCCGGCTGCTGAGGTCCCGCGGTGATATCTGTACGGTATCTACCCATACAGATAGATTTGCACATTTCATCTTCGGCATTACAAAGAGTGAGAAATTTGCACCTACGTTTACAGAATAAGTTGACCTGTTGCAGCTCTCAATCCACGGATGTGACTTGTCACACTTGAGAGCAAAATGATCAGGCATGTTGAAATCTAACATGCCCCATCCTTCTTTTCCCCACATGGCTCTGGAAAATTGCTTTCGGCAACTCACAATCGCTGGTGCTGTTACAGTCCCTGTGTGTGTCTGAACCGGAAATCATATATTCCTTTGAAGTTATAATGCAGGTGTCACACGGACGTTTTTATAAACATCGACGACCGTCATGGCGGCATCGGGATATGTTCAGACTACAGATTCTGACACTCTGCCTGATAACTTCTCTGATGTCTGTAATCATTGCAGGCAGACCTCTGCATCAACCAACAGATTGATAGTTCATTAGCAGGTTAGCAAGAGTTAATCCTGCTGGTCTGCTTGTGAGTCTCCTTTGATCACATGTTATTGGGGAGCCAATTACATCTAATCCTCTCCTATATATGCTGGCTAGAGCCTGCCTTCTATGCCAGCTATAGTTTATCTAAGCTGGTCTGGTGAGGTGTTGTGATCCATATCAATTGGTGGTTGTAGTACTTGTTGCTGTGTGCGGTTGTGGAGTTAATCCTTGTTGTCTTTTTTTTTTTTGCAACCTTCCTGCTCATGCTTTTCCTAAGGCTAGGTTCACATTTCCGTCAATTTGTATCAGTCACAATCCGCGGCTATGGTAAACAACAGAATCCGTTTGGCGGATTCCGTTGTTCCCATAGACTTGTATGAGCGGCGGATTGTGACTGATGATGCTGCGTTGCATCCTCCGCCCGACTGATCAGTCATGGAATGACTGACCGATGTGCGGCAGGAATGCAGCTTGTAATGTTTTTTCAGCAGCGCAATCCGTAGGCTTTCTCTCCGCATGCTCTCTCTCGGCTCCCTGCACACGTAACCAGGGTACACATCGGGTTACTAAGCAAAGCCCTTTTACCCTGGCTACATGTGCAAGGAGCCAGCGCTAAGCGCTGTATGTGACGCCCTGGATTAGTCAGGACGTCCCAGGTAGTCACACACACACCACCCCCTTCCCCGAGTAGGTGACAGCAGCCAACCAAGAAACCCTTGTCACCACCCTCCAAGTTTGATGTCCACACCAGGGAGGGTGGAGCCAGGCAGTTGGCTCCGCCCACAGAGGAGTTCACAGGCCTGGAGGCGGGAAAGGCAAAAGATCAGACAGAAGTTCTAGAGCAGTGTGAGGAGTAACCTTGACAGTGAAGGAGGGAGGACGAGTTCAAGGGCAGAACTGTGACCAGGCCTGTCAACAGACTACTCCGGTGGCTGGGTTGGAGCCCAGTCACCTTTGGCTAGGAGGCAGACGGTGGCTGCCTGCAGGAGCTGGGATTACAGCCGGTGGAATTGTAGAGACCGGGGTCGGGCGGTGGCCCGCCGATACCGAACCGGGGAACCGATTGGAAACAAAACCGGAGCACCAGGAGGGGTACTCAGACCCAGTACAAAGCCCTAAACCAACAGGGCTGAGTCAAATCAACTGATTGCGGACTGGACTTAAGGACCTATCCCACACAAGACCTGTTAGAAGACAACAGACCAACCATACAGGGTAAAGCCACCGCCAAGACATAGAGACCCAAAGGGCCAGCGTCTGCAGGCAATTGGGCTCCTACGGCATATACCAGTCGAGGAGCGGACTACCGTTGCTTAGGCAGAGGAGTCAAACATTCATACAAAAAGGTGCAGGAGAAAGGCGGAAACCACCAACCAATTCTGGGAGAAGCTGCAGCCGGCTGCGGGCCCCGTTCATCATCCCGTTTGGTTTACCAGAGACTCCAGTGTATTGTGTCATAGTACACCAGTGCCTTCGGGCCGCGCCGCACAGCACCCAGCACGCACCCGCTCCCACGCCTCAGCACCTCCTCCGGACCCCTGGGACCATCGCTCCCCTTCCCACGGAGGGGTCAACACCAAGCTGCGCGACACCGGCCCCGGGAGGCCTAGTTAACGGCAGCGGTGGTGTCCATCTATTCACCACAACCCGTGGGTGGCGTCACAAACTTACATCCCAAACCAAACCACCACGGCCCCGGCTATGGAACTCCCCGTCAAGTCCCTGCGTGTAGCACCAACTCCCTTGCAGAGCGACGTGACCCCGGGTCCGTGAGAGGCTCGAGTCACCACCCACCGTACGAGCACGGATCCGAGCGGCTCGGCGGTCGCAGCCGAGCCCACGGGGCGGTACACTGTACGCTGGTAACCAAGGTAAATATCGGGTAACCAAGCAAAGTGCTTTGCTTAGTTACCCGATATTTACCCTGGCTACTTGTGCAGGGAGCCCGACACTTCCCCGCTCGGCTCCGCCCCCTCCCGCACTCCGCATGTACACACACACACACTCACCTGTCCCCAGCCATGCAGTCCCCGGCTCTGACGTCCTCAGCCCCATGGCCCCGCTCGGTTCCACCCACCCTGCACTCTGCCCCCGCCCCCCGCACACATTCTCGGCGGCCGAACGATCAGCTGATCACCCGGCTGCTGTGAGCTATCAGCTGATCGCTCTCATTAGCCGGCCGCCGGGAGATCATCTCTTCGCTCTCAAAAGCCGGCCGGCTATTGTGAGCGATCAGCTGATCGTTCTCTCTTTTACAATGGAGTCTGACAATGAATTCTAATTCTTGTCATCCGTTTTACAACGCATCAGTCACAAGCGTCAAGCAACGCATGTGACTGATGAAAAACAACGGAAATATGAACCTAGCCTTATGCAGGCGTCACACGAGACGATCCATCGTGCGATATGTCGTCGGGGTCACGGTTTTCGTGACGCACATCCGGCATCGCTTGCGACGTCGTTTCGTGTGACACCTATGAGCGTCTCAGAACGATCGCAAATCGGTTACAAATCGTGTATCGTCTACACGTCGTTTATTTTTAAAAAATCGTTTATTCTTATCTGCGCCGGTTGTTCATCGTACCCGGGGTAGCACACATCGCTCCGTGTGACACCCTGGGAATGATGAACACAGCTTACCTGCGTCCCGCCGGCTATGCAGAAGAAAGGAGGTGGGCGGGATGTTACTTCCCGCTCATCTCCGCCCCTCCGCTTCTATTGGCCGACGTCTGTGTGACGTCGCTGTGACGCCGAACGTCCCTCCCCCTTCAGGAAGTGGTTGTTCGCCGCCCACAGCGAGGTCGCTCAGCAGGTAAGTACGTGTGACGGGGGTTTAACGACTTTGTGCTCCACGGGCAACTAATTGCCCATGACGCACAAACGACGGGGGCGGGTACGATCGCTTGTGCAATCTCGCGATAGATCGTACCGTGTGACGCCCGCATAAGTCTCTTAATGTTTGTTCCTGTGTGTTTGCAGTGTGTCAGAGTTTTGGTTTTCCCCTGGCTGTGTTTATCTGTGTTTTCATCTTACTTTCGCCCTTTTCTTCCCTGGTGGGAGAGGGGAATCAGATTAGTTCTGGTCAAGAGCACAGCCAGGCACAGTGTGCGGTTCTTGAGTTAACCCTTGTTGTCTTTTTATTGCTACCTTTCTGCTCTTGCTTTTCTCCTGAGTCTCTCATTGTTTGTTCCTGTGTGTTTGAGCATAGCCAGGCACTTGACTCAGGCATCTCCAGCATTAGAGGTAACCTGAGGTTAGGGATAGCCTAGGAACCTGTAGCATGAGGGAGAGCATAGGTTCCGCTGTCCCTTGCTTTCTTACAGTCACATCGTGACAGCAGGAGCGCAAAAAAAAAAAAAAAAGCGCTGTGTCCAACTCTTAAAAGCAGTAGGAGTGATAGACAGAGAATCCATTAATTCCTGCAAAACTAAATATAATGATATTTTAAGGTGAAAATTCCCTTGAAATGATATTTAAAGGGGATGTCCAGCTCCTAACTTTTATATTTTCTTGTTACCAAGAGGTTTAGACTGGGGGAAAAAAAATTTATATATTATATATATATATATATATATATATATAAAAATATTTATTTATTTTTTATTTAATTTCTTTTTATATATATATATATATATATATATATATATATATATATAGTTTTGGGAGGGAGATCTGATGTGCCAGTCATGTGAGACCTAACGTAGAAGCCGCATCAAATCGTAATGGAAGTGCATTGGGGGCGTGGCAGAAACAGGCCAAGTGCATTGACACGCCCACAGTGCACTCCCAGCCTGATTTGCATATGGCTTCTGTGCTAGATTCCTCATGAATATCTCTACAAAAAAAATGCTATCATTTTTACTTTCATACCAATACTGCTATAGTGCTGATGTATTCTGCCTTTAGGGAAACCTAACTCGTCATCCATTTGAAGATAAGTTCTTTCCTTGAAAGGAAAGTATCTTTATAAGTAGCATTTCCTCCGAGCTGTTAATCTTCAGTCTGTCCATGAGATGATTGATGTGCTCTTCTGTCTTTAGAGATCTCCTCCGTATTGTTATTACCTTTTATTGTACTACTAGTAATTCCATAATATACATCATGTGCCCAAATGCAGAAGAGCAGCGTCGGGGATTTCAGTTCCCTGCAGCCATGATGCAGCGTGTTTTGCGTTCTGTGATGGGAAATGTGCCAAAAAGTTGGACATGAGACATGACAGGAGCGATCTTCACAAATGAATCATGATAAGGTTTACTCATTATCAGGCTTCCTTGTAGGTTACATGGAGGTGGGTGGAGAGGTTACGGGATTCAGTTTAGGGTGGGAACAGTGGGTTACAGCTCTGACCCCCACACCACTGTTGCCTTTTTTGTAATGATACCTTGTTTCCCGGTGTTTATGACTTTGCTACATGTGACATATGACAGATGTGAATATCCTCGAGCGTGTTTCCATATGACTTGTTTGTTCTCTTTGAGAAGCATCATACTTCATATGGAAACCCCTGTAATCCCATTAAAGGGATGTATAATCTAAATCGATGTTGTAATCCCTCTCCGCGGTCCATGCAACTTATTAGTTTTTTTTTCGTGATATCTTGTTTTTTTTCTTGGATTTTGGATTATTTCTGCAGAGAGTTGTCTGTGTCAGCAACTTACGTTTGTAACGCGCACTTTTTTTCTCGCAAAACTGAGGGAATATAGGGGTGCGTCTTACAAACCGCATATGGCTTACCGGGGCAGCAGTGGTGGTGCAGGGTTCGGCGATACGCAAGGCTCGGAGGTGGTGTCACTGCAGTGGAGCAGCTCAGGAGGGTCAATGGAGGGTTGGCGATACTGCGGGTTTGTGGGGTGTCACGGCGGCAGGCGCCACTGATCTTCCAGCGGGCTTGGAGGAGGGGGTGTTGCGACTCAAGAGGGTCAGCGTGCAGCAGCGGAGGGTCGGAGATACTGCGGGCTTGTGGGGTGTTGCAGCGGCGGGCGCCATTGATCTGCCGGCAGACTGCAGGCTGCTTTGAATTGCCGGAGGTTGATGCGATGGACTTCAAGAAAATGGCTGTGGAGGCCAATCTGCGCACGCGCCGCCTCTGTGGCCATTTTCTTGAAGTCTATTGTGTCAACCGCGAGCAATTTAATGGAACCTGCAGTCCACCAGCAGATCAATGGTACTCGCTGCCGCGACACCCCACAAGCCCGCAGTATGTCCGACTATCCGCTGCCGCACACTGACCCTTTTGAGACGTGACACTCCCTCCTCTGAGCCCGCTGGCAGATCAAGATCAATGGCGCCCACTGCCATGACACCCCAAGAGCCTGCAGTATCTCTGACCCTCCGCACACTGACCCTCCTGAGACGTGACACCACCTCCTCCAAGTCCACAGCATCGCTGACCCTCCTGAGCTGCGACACCCTGTCCTCCGAGCCCGCAGTATCGCTGACCCTCCTGAGCTGCGACACCCCCTCCTCCGAGCCCGCAGTATCGCTGACCCTCCTGAGCCGCGACACCCCCTCCTCCAAGTCCACAGCATCGCTGACCCTCCTGAGCCGTGACACCCCCTCCTCCAAGTCCACAGCATGGCTGACCCTCCTGAGCCGCGACACCCCCTCCTCCAAGTCCACAGCATCGCTGACCCTCCTGAGCCGCGACACCCCGTCCTCCAAGTCCACAGCATGGCTGACCCTCCTGAGCTGCGACACCCCCTCCTCCAAGTCCACAGCATGGCTGACCCTCCTGAGCCGCGACACCCCCTGCTCCAAGTCCACAGCATGGCTGACCCTCCTGAGCTGCGACACCTCCTCCTCCAAGTCCACAGCATCACTGACCCTCCTAAACTGCAACACCCCCTCCTCTAAGCCCATTGGCAGATCAATGGCGCCCGCCACCGTGACACCCCATGAGCCCGCAGTATCACCGTCCCTCTGACCCTCTGCACACTGACCCTCCTGAGCCGCGACACCTCCTCCTCCGAGCCTGCAGCATCGCTGACCCTGCCTCCTATGACCTTCCAGAGCCGCTCCACCACCGCCGTTCCCCCCTGGTGAACTAATATAAGAGGCACTGGCATAAGACGGACGCTCATTTTAACAGCAAACATTTTTTTTCCCTATTTTCCTCCTTCAAATTTGGGGTGCGTCTTATAATCCAGTGCGTCTTATAAAACGAAAAATACGGTACTTTCCTCTCCCTCTGTTTGAATACACATGCACGCTCAGCTAATCGAGCATGCCTGTGAAGAGGAGATTGTTAGAAATAACGAGTGTGTATGGGCTCCTTTACGGGCTATATTTACATGTTCCTGCTGTGGATGTAACATACAGCACTTCTGTGGCCTGCGGCCTTTTCA